>NC_069131.1:68311708-68531708 GCF_026914265.1 Mya arenaria | reverse complement strand
ACTTATACTTCACAGACCGTTTATGAATTAAATATTTCTTTAGTGAAAGGAACTTCTCTTTAGCCACTAACATAATATGACTTTCTGTTGTATCAACGTCGCTTTATCTCCAATATTTATGCGAAAAACTGCAGAAACAAGCTCAGTAGCAAAACGTTTAAACATAAATATATATGCAAAAAGCTACAGAAACATGCTAAGTAGCAAAAAGTTTAAACATAAACCCGATTTATTGGTAATGGGCAAACGCCAAAGACATAGAACACAAATTCACAAACAATAAACATAGAACAGCACACAACTCTGCAAACAGCACAGTGCATAAATACTATATATATATTGTTTATCAAGAATTGTTAGGTACCGCCTTGGAACGGTCAGTAAAATGTAAATGTACTGGGGGGTTAAACCAGTTTATGTGCACAAACCGCACTCTTATCCCAACAATTCTTAATAAAGATAAAACGCAAAAGATAAATCTTATCAAAGTAAACCCGGTTTAATGGCATTGGGTAAACGCCAAGGACATAGAACATAAAAACAAAACAAACACAAACAAAAAACATGGAAGAACAGCACAAAACTCCACAAACAGCACAGTGCATACATGCTATATATATATAAAAGAAACTAGGTATGTTTATCAATACTCCAATGTAAACTATGAAAACTCAGAATCCCGAATAACCACTGAAAGGCCCTGTTTAAAGCCAAATATAAACACGCAGTAAACGAGATACACACAACATACAAAACAACGAATACAGACAAGCATAAAAGTATCCTTATTAATGCATGTTGCAATGAATGCCTTGTACACAGGAGTTTATTGGAGTTTTTAAACAACGATGATTATTTTGAGAAGCGGATCCAGAATGTTATGTTGCACCAGCCTGGAAATGACCCAGCCCTTCGGAGACTGATAACATTTGGTCTGCGAAAATTACTCAACATAGATTTGCTGTTGTGGATTCAATCCCTTTTTCGACACATGAGATATACCAGAAATGCTTAGTGCGCTACCTTAATCGTTTTTGTTTTTTGTTTTTTTTATATTGAGGAAACGGTCCTTTTCAAGAATGAAAGAGGAACTTTAGGATGATTAAATCTGTGTCTAGTGTAATGAGTAATTTAAATATAACCTCATCTTTGCCTTATTAATTCAGGAATACCAATAATTTTGTCAATGCCTTCATTGCTAGTATTTAAAACTGTGATGGAAATTTTCCCTGAATTGGTTTTAACATAGTTCAATGTAAACTTTTTGCTCTAAAACAATAGACAATATCAGAGGTCATTAAACTCGCATATTCGGTCTTGAATATTGCAAGACTATCAGTGCACGTAATCAAGATTAACAATTGTTTGGTTATGCAAATACTTTCATTAAATATCTATTTTTTTTATTTTGATCAATCTTTTATTCGCAAGTCGTGATGCATTTACTGAAAACAAAGATTACATCGATCAAAAAGTATATGCTTACGCATATTATTTAATGAAGACATGATTTTAAATGTGATAAGTTTTCCGCCTTTATGATCTATCAATAAAATCATTAAGTTTAGTAACGTCATGCATATCAATTGTTAAAACATTAACAACGAAGAGAATCTTAACTTCTTATCTGACACGTTAGTTTCTGTTTCAAATCAGGAAATCAAAATGAAACCCTTTTTCTTGTAACGGTTCTAATGGTGCTAGGAGTTGACTGTGGGCTCCGCTATGTGGGAGGAGGTAAGATTAAATAATAGTTGCATATTTTTCAATTGCTTTTTTTTAGATAGCTTTATAATAAACGGTTAACATTTAAATAAATAAATTTTAAATAGATCATTTTCAAATAGCTTTTATTTAATTAACTAGCATTCAAATTGTTCAAAAGAGCTTACATATAAAAAGCTAAATCGTAAATAGCCAAAAAAAGTATTTTAAATAATTCCACCAGAGTTAGGTTTTTTACGTTCCTTTTTAATCGCTTTATTCAGGATAAAGTCATAATAATTGTCTATTATGTTTTGTTTGTTACAGTGTATTTCTTTCTATTGAATAGGATTATAGTTTAATCTGTTCTCTGATATGATTATTGCATATGCCTTATACCTTTCGATATACATATATCAATTGAAGAAATATTAGTAAGACATTTGAAATGCAAGGTCTACTTCTCAACATAATTTCACATTTATGGACACTCATCTCCGAATGTGTTACAGGTATTCTGTTTTAAAATATCGTGATGTCAACTTTGTTTTCCCCTAAACAAATGCAAAATACAAAGCTCATAACAACCACATTATTATCACTTACACAAATATCAATAACAGATATTTACAACAAACCATGTCTAACACTCGTTTATTTATGCGAATATCTTCATCAAATTTATTTGGGTTAACCTAGCATGGTTTAAAAAGGACTAGACACCAGATGGTCCCAAATTCGACAAAAAAAATATTGCCTCAAAGTAAGCCTAGAATTATCGATATATCATTTTACATGATTAAAAGAAAATTTCGTCGCTGTCTCAGTTGAGTTTACCTGTTTACAAATAGCGCTTAATGGTTTTCCAGTGTAACGTATATCGTGTATTTAGCATTCGAAAGTCACGTGATACATATACCGACGCTATTTTTTTAATTTACTGGGATTAACGTGGTAGATAAACCCAGTAGATTTCGAATGGCGATGTGATACATCAGTGAGTTAGATTCAATGCGTTGTACACAAGGATATCATTTTTTATGTAAGTTTTTGACAAGTTTTTTTTTGTTGCACCTTAATCGGCTAGTCCTTTTAACATGTGGTTATTTTACCACAGTTATGACTTAATTAAGGATATAACTCATATCGGTACAGTCATGCATTTTAATCGTTGGAGCTAAACAAGGGCAACATAGACAGTTTGATCCAGTACATTTCAACTTTGCATCTGACATAGAGGCTTTTGCTTTTAAAAACAGTCGAAATGAAACCCATTTTCTAGAAACTTTTCTGACGGTGCTGGGTAGAGTCGATTGCGGAATATAATATGTTGAAAGAGGTAATTCCAAGTTGTTACCAACATTTAAATAGGTCACGTTTAAAGGGTTACCATATTAAAATAGATAAAACTTAATTGGCTATCATTTAAATAGCAAATGCTATTTTAAAGCATTTCAGCCATCACCTAGGATATGTTCATAGCTCATATTACATTAATGTGTTGATACAGTGTAAATTGATACTAAAACTGTATTTTGTTGACCTTTCGATAAACATGAATTGATTGAGGAATAATAAGTCAAACATTTTAAATGCAAGGTTAACATTTTAACATTAAGGGTCACTCTTTCCCGAATATGTTACACATGTCATGTTTTATAAATAACGTGATGTCAATTATTTTAACCCAAATATATGTGAAAAACTACAGAAACAAGCGCATAAGCCAAAAGTTAAAAAACAAAACATAAACCCCATTTAAAGGCACAGTGTAAACGCCAAGGACATAGAACACAAAAAAAGAAACAGGGAATAACAGCACAAAATTCCACAAACAACACAGTGCATATATACTATCTAAAAAAACTAGGTATGTTTATCAAGGTACAGCCTTCGAACGGTCAGTAAAATGCAAATTTACTGGGGGGGGGGGGGGTGTAAAAAATCAGTCTTTGTGCAAAACTTCACTCCTAAAACAAAACGCAAAAGATAACGCTTATAAGAACTGCATATCCAGTACACAAACATCAATACAGACATATTAAGCAACCAAAATTCATTGCTCATTTAATAATGCATATATCTTCATACGTGTGGTTAACTTAGACATGACTTTAATTTCTGATGATAATACCAAATTTATTACTCAATTAATCATAAAATGAATTTCGGTACAGTCTTGCATTTTAATCAGTGACGTTTAACAAGGGAAACGTTTGACAGCATGATCCAGGGCAACATGGACAGCTATTTGGTTGTTTTATACAGTGTACCTTAATTGAAATCAAAGTTATGTAGTTGTATTACAATTTTCGGGTCCATGATGTTAGAGTAAGCATTCGTACAATTTCATTTTTGGATATAACTGTAATACATTTGGTATTAATCTTCTTCAAAACTGATTTTAAAACATGTTTGACTACCATTCATGTATTTTACTTTCCTTTTTATAAGATGGTCATGTTTAGGCAACAAAATATTTTTTCCGGTAATGCATCAAAATACTTGGAATAATGCTATTCTTTGAAATGGAAATAGCAAAAGATAGTATAGAAAGTATAGAAAAACAACCTGGGTTTTAGTGTTGAGCAAACATACACCCATACAGTCAAGAAATAAAATTGAAAACATATAGCTTAAACACTCGACCACAAGGATTTAAATTAAACTTCCAGATTTTTGTTGTTGAAAATACAGCCAGTTTTACGTAATAATATTTATAAACCGATCACGCTACAATTTTTTGTTGTATCGTATAGGTTACGTTTTCTAGTAGTATGGACTAAAAAGACAATGTTTGGTGAAGGGTTCCAGCCGTTAATATCATAGTTTTATCCCTCCTAATGCTTTGCCTCACTTTATTTCGCAATAAAAAGTGCCTTTTAAAACCATGAAACGAGTCCCTTTTATACATATAACCAAATACATTAATCTATCTAACATCAGGCCCTACCGCTACAGTTCCCGATTATATTTTTGATATTTTGTATAATGTTCAATGAAAGAAAAATATATCAAAATTGTGTTCCCTATATTGTTAATACTTTTTATTGCTATTGTTTTTTTTACAGTCTTAATAAGGTCATGAAACAAATCATTAGCGTTAAAGTTATTTATTTTTAGTCGGTACTCAGATATACCCCTAAGGTTCATATTAAAAGTGATGTCAAACACTTTACTTAAACAAAACTAATGAAAAAATGCAATACCAATAGTTTCAAGTTTCAAGTTTATTCAGTAAACTCATGTTATACATGCATGACAAAATGAGCATTGTAGTGAACCTATTATACATACAAAGGGGCGTCGAAAAGTGAAACCATAATATAATAATTGAGATCATGGCAAGAAGAGCAGTACACCATATTTTCAGTTGAGTAGGTACTTGCTTGAATACTTACAGGCATCTACAATTGCCATATGTGTGAGTCAGATACCTTAAATATTTTTTTGATGAAATTCGGGCAATATTTATTTTCTCGAATGAAAATGTTGACTTGCTAGGGGTTTTGCAATGAAACTAATTGTGTAATGATGTGCAAATATCGGGAGTAATTTTGAGACGATTTGTTGGCACTTCGTTTTACGAATACATTGAATATGAACCCATCCAAACACCATCTGTTAAATATGCATTTTTACCTATCAGTTAAAATAACATTTGGCAATGCAAACTTATAAAAACAGTTGAACATTGAACTATTTACCGACATTGTAAGTTGTGAATATTCTGTTTAAAATATGTGATGTCAACGCATTTTTCATTTAAAAACAAACACCATTATAAAAGTCATAACATACGGCTTGTGGTTTCGTCACACACTTAAAGCACATTGTAAAAGCAATAACAATATTCAACGCTCGTTTAATACTGCAAATATATTCATTAAGATTTTGGACTGAGATGTATGTTGAAGCAATAAAAGTTGACGTGCACCTTATATCAATTAAAACGTCTATTTTGACGTCTTTTCTTAAATTATGACTTAGTTATGAAATGTGATGTGCATCAAATATTTAATGATATGGTTCATTATTGCTAAGCCATGCATTTAAATTCGTTAGAATATAACAGGCAAGAGAGGCAATATCATATAGTGCATTTTACTGCTCCCCAGACAACCAAGTTGTTTTGAATTAAAATCAAAATGAAAGTCGTGTTTCTTGTAACTGTTCTAACGGTGTTAGGAGTTGATTGCCAGGAGTCTCCAAATTATGTGAGAGGAGTTAAGACATAAATGTTACAAATACTAGAAGGCTAACATTTAATTATCTTACATTTCAAAACCCAACGTTTAAATAACTAATATTTGCATACATTTTAAATAGCTAACATTCAATTAGTAAACACGTCGGTATCATTTAAAAATATTATTCGAAGCATTTCATCCATCATTAATAACACGTACAACACCTCAGTTGTTTGAAGTCGACTTATATAGTACATATAATTCTTATTTGTTTATTCAGATAAAGTCAATACAACTCTATAGTTTTACACAGTGCTCTTTAATTGAAATAAAAAGACTGATGAGAAATGGGATACACAAAAGGAAATAAATCGCATTCATCCGTTCATGATATAGTGTACCGATCGCTACGTGGGGTAGAGCGTTGTTGTCTAGAATAATTCTTCGCTGAGTGGGGTAGAATACGAGCGGGGTATATAACTTGTATCCGGAACAGCGTCTCGCTACGTGGAGAAGGACTCGTATGCCAGTAAGCGTGCCCCGCTAGGTGGGGTAGAACACACAGTGCCTTAATGTATTAAATGTTTCGCCAGAAATATTTGATAGTTGGTTGACTGGTTGGGGAGTAGCTTAGATAGAAAGTCCTTCGAAAGGTATGTACGTAAATCAGAGCAATACACATGGGAACAATTCTTAGTGTAATGCATGTGAAACGAAATATCCATTTATTTGTTTCTGTTTATACTCAATAACTGTAGAACATGTAATAACTGTAGAACATGTGATTTTGATTGAAAACTTACCTTAACATTTAGTATTAGTCTGCCACATTTTTGGTACATGTTAAGTCAACAAAAACAAACGCGCAAAAAATTATATATATATATACATCTGATTATACATCTGTTTATATATACAAGTTATTATGAATTTTAAATAAAGGAAAATTGTATCATTATTTTTGTCATAATTCACTTAGACTGTACATTAAATTGTCTTTATCACTTACCTAAATATTTTCATAACTTGACCTGAGCAGGTGCTTGTATTTTACATTGTTAATACAAATGTTATGTAAAGTCTCGTACTATGAATATAAAAAAAATCTATACATTGAATCAAATGCCAGGTTTTGTTCAACGGGACATGTGTAAGATCAACTTGATATATTAGTTTTGCCCGTCTTATTTTAAGGTTGTAAGGTTTGGGGATTTTACCTTGCTAGCAAAATAGAAAGAATGCATACAATGTTGTGTAATTTTCAATAGGGGTTAAAACCTAGACACAAAATGATTTCGAATAAAGTGGACTTAGGAGAATATATCTTTATTTTATGCGATTGACATATATTTTAAATTTTGCTAAAAATATACGATTGCTATGATAGAAGGTGTTAGAAGTTAAATGAAATTGAAATTAAACCACGAAAAGTAAAAATGTCACCAATGTGGCAGGACATGGAAATCTGTCGCATTAAATCTCTTTCGATACGATAAAGGGAACTGCTTCATCAGTTTCTGCTACGTTTAACAGATGGATCCAGTCTTTCAGGGGCTCAGGTGGTGACATTATTGCCAGGAAATGAATGCCGGTTGCAGACAGGCGACAAGATCAGGATAAATTTTCCACAACAATTTTTCATTTCCATCAGATGTTGCACATGACTTCCATAAATTGTTCAGTACTGATTTTATGAATGCCAAAGGCTTGAAAAACTTGATTTTGTTCGTTTCTCGATTTATCCCTTTCCCCACGCGGTGATTAAAATTTTGCCGATTTCAGATACTTATCTTTACATGGCGTTCAGTGGCTAGAACTTCTACTGTCACTTATATTTGGTCTTGTTTCACCATTTTATCTTTCCTATTTGCACGAAGCCTCAAGCTACCGAGCAGTGAGTTACATAAAAGTCAAGAGTAAAATGTCTATCCATGTCGGTGAGGGTGACTGTTGCATATTTTGAAAACCCAGGGCTATCACACCGCCCATTTCAAGCTTCCCGTTCTTTCGTTCGTCCCTTTTAACCGTTCCAAAATGCTGAACTGGTGAGATACCCGTGATTAATCCACCGCCTTTAACACATAGTTCAATTGTAGATAATTGTAGGATGTATGATGGAGAGAGCATTCTAAATTTCTACTACTAAACAACGTCTCTGCTGCTATCTGGAGGTTGACCGGAGCCATTTTGTGGGAAACAGGCTGCAAATACCATTGAACGTCATAAACATTTGCTCACTGCTCTAGCACATTAAAAATTGGGCCTTGAACATATATAATCGTAATAATAATATGAGCTTTGTACAAGTTATCCGTGCCAAAAGTTCACCTAAACACTGGCCATACAAAATGCTATTATTATGTGACACTGAAATTGCTGAGCCCCCAAATCTAGAACTGATAGGCCCTATAGTGTCTGAAACACTTCTTGCCATTCTTTTATTCACATTGTAATCTACATGTGACAATATCTAACACTTGGCGATTACTGTATAACATATGAAGACATTTGAACGGAAATAGCTTTGCTAATTCATAGCAATGACGTAATCGTGACGTCAATCCTCAAGATATGCGATTTACAAGTAAGGTCGTCATTTCACTGAACCATCTTTTTATTTGTTTATTCAGTATTAACAAACATTACACAGCACAGCACATTGCAATCATATGTAGACATATCATTGTGACTATTTTATAAAGTACTTGTTATTTGTATAATATGATACTTGTTAGTAGTGGCATATGAGTGATATCAGATGCAAAATGATATTGTACAAAACGGTGTATATTGGTGATTGCCAAAACAAGTAGCAGTTTTTAAATTTTTCAATAATTAAGTTTTCAAGAATAAAAGTAAGACGATAATAAAGGACAAGGGTAGAAAGGATAGAAATTATAGAAAAGACCTTTGGCAAAACATTTGTAATGCTAACTTTTTTTGCAAGCATTTGCTCTTTAATGCAATTAAAAGGGGACGTGGAATGATTTTTTTTGCAATTTAAAAAAAGAGAAGCTTTTCCATTTTTTTCTGAATTAAGGAAGCGAAACGACATGACGGTTGATATCGACTGTTAAAAATAAATTATAGTTTGGTCAATGAACGGCTAGACCGCAACATAAAGTCATTTTACAAGAATCAACACGTTCTTTAAATAAAACAGAGACTGATCTTTTCATTGTATAACGCAACAAAAGACCCGTTAATACACTTATTTCTCACTTCCTTTTATTGCTGCTATTTTCATTGTGACCTTAACAAGCAAACATACATATATTCAACAAAAACATCTAGCTAAAATACAAAGAGGTCGTATAATGAACAAAGAATGTGAGATATTGGGATAACAGTCGACAAGTTTATAATATAAATAACATCAAACAAATATCGGAAGTTTTCTAAAATAGGAATCTGATAGATTTGCTTGATATACACTGTTTTTTATATTTATAATAAAAAACACAAACGAATTGAGACTGTCTAGCGAAAACGTGCTAATTAAACACTCTCAAAATATACATAGTAATATAGTATTATAAAAGACAAGTATTTGTTTCATTCGCAATATATGCAACCTAGTGAGCGTGTGAACACCAAAAGCATAGCCACTGTTCACCAGGTTGCTACACTGAAACATACATGTTGTTTTTTTATTACATGCCTAAAAGGGTATAAAATGACAGATCATTTTTCCTTAAAAAAACACGCCGAATGTTTGCGGACGAAACTTCATATCGGAAATATCCTTGTTGAATTGTGTCTAAGCCTAAAAATTATCGCGCTGACGCCTGATTTGGATACAAGAGCGGGCTGACTTCTAGACAATGTTTAAAACAGTGAAAACACCCTATTGAAGAAGTGTTCTGTCAGATAATTCCCTACTTTTGATAGATGGGTTTTGAAATGAGCACCTTCAGATAAATTTAATTGTACCACCTCTGTTAACTACCTATTGGATGAAGATGTTTTTTATTGTACCCCCTCAGACAATTACCTACTGATTGAAGATGGGTTTCTAATTGTACCCCCTCAGACAATTACCTACTGGCTGAAGATGGGTTTCTAATTGTACCCCCTCAGACAATTACCTACTGGTTGAAGATGGGGTTTTTAATTGTACCCCCTCAGACAATTACCTACTGGCTGAAGATGGGTTTCTAATTGTACCCCCTCAGACAATTACCTACTGGCTGAAGATGGGTTTCTAATTGTACCCCCTCAGACAATTACCTACTGGCTGAAGATGGGTTTCTAATTGTACCCCCTCAGACAATTACCTACTGGCTGAAGATGGGTTTCTAATTGTACCCCCTCAGACAATTACCTACTGGTTGAAGATGGGGTTTTTAATTGTACCCCCTCAGACAATTACCTACTGGCTGAAGATGGGTTTCTAATTGTACCCCCTCAGACAATTACCTACTGGCTGAAGATTGGTTTTCTAATTGTACCCCCTCAGACAATTACCTACTGGCTGAAGATGGGTTTCTAATTGTACCCCCTCAGACAATTACCTACTGGCTGAAGATGGGTTTCTAATTGTACCCCCTCAGACAATTACCTACTGGCTGAAGATGGGTTTCTAATTGTACCCCCTCAGACAATTACCTACTGGTTGAAGATGGGGTTTTTAATTGTACCCCCTCAGACAATTACCTACTGGCTGAAGATGGGTTTCTAATTGTACCCCCTCAGACAATTACCTACTGGCTGAAGATGGGTTTCTAATTGTACCCCCTCAGACAATTACCTACTGGCTGAAGATGGGGTTTTTAATTGTACCCTCTCAGACAATTACCTACTGGCTGAAGATGGGTTTCTAATTGTACCCCCTCAGACAATTACCTACTGGCTGAAGATGGGTTTCTAATTGTACCCCCTCAGACAATTACCTACTGGCTGAAGATGGGTTTTCTAATTGTACCCCCTCAGACAATTACCTACTGGCTGAAGATGGGTTTCTAATTGTACCCCCTCAGACAATTACCTACTGGCTGAAGATGGGTTTTCTAATTGTTTCCCCTCAGACAATTACCTACTGGCTGAAGATGGGTTTCTAATTGTACCCCCTCAGACAATTACCTACTGGTTGAAGATGGGTTTCTAATTGTACCCCCTCAGACAATTACCTACTGGTTGAAGATGGGTTTTCTAATTGTACCCCCTCAGACAATTACCTACTGGCTGAAGATGGGTTTCTAATTGTACCCCCTCAGACAATTACCTACTGGTTGAAGATGGGTTTTCTAATTGTATCCCTTCAGACAATTACCTACTGGCTGAAGATGGGTTTCTAATTGTACCCCCTCAGACAATTACCTACTGGTTGAAGATGGGTTTTCTAATTGTACCCCCTCAGACAATTACCTACTGGTTGAAGATGGGTTTTCTAATTGTATCCCCTCAGACAATTACCTACTGTCTGAAGATGGGTTTTTTAATTGTACCCCCTCAGACAATTACCTACTGGTTGAAGACGGTTTTCTAGTTGTAACCCCTCAGACAATTACCTACTGGTTAAAGACGGTTTTCTAGTTGTAACCCCTCAGACAATTACCTACTGGCTGAAGATGGGTTTTCTAATTGTACCCCCTCAGACAATTACCTACTGGCTGAAGATGGGTTTTTTAATTGTACCCCCTCAGACAATTACCTACTGGTTGAAGACGGGGTTTTTAATTGTATCCCCTCAGACAATTACCTACTGGCTGAAGATGGGGTTTTTAATTGTATCCCCTCAGACAATTACCTACTGGCTGAAGATGGGTTTTTTAATTGTACCCCCTCAGACAATTACCTACTGGTTGAAGACGGTTTTCTAGTTGTAACCCCTCAGACAATTACCTACTGGTTAAAGACGGTTTTCTAGTTGTAACCCCTCAGACAATTACCTACTGGCTGAAGATGGGTTTTCTAATTGTACCCCCTCAGACAATTACCTACTGGCTGAAGATGGGTTTTTTAATTGTACCCCCTCAGACAATTACCTACTGGCTGAAGATGGGGTTTTTAATTGTATCCCCTCAGACAATTACCTACTGGCTGAAGATGGGTTTTTTAATTGTACCCCCTCAGACAATTACCTACTGGTTGACGATGGGTTTTCTAGTTGTAACCCCTCAGACAATTACCTACTGGTTAAAGACGGTTTTCTAGTTGTAACCCCTCAGACAATTACCTACTGGCTGAAGATGGGTTTTCTAATTGTAACCCCTCAGACAATTACCTACTGGTTAAAGACGGTTTTCTAGTTGTAACCCCTCAGACAATTACCTACTGGCTGAAGATGGGTTTTCTAATTGTACCCCCTCAGACAATTACCTACTGGCTGAAGATGGGTTTTTTAATTGTACCCCCTCAGACAATTACCTACTGGCTGAAGATGGGTTTTCTAATTGTACCCCCTCAGACAATTACCTACTGGCTGAAGATGGGTTTCTAATTGTACCCCCTCAGACAATTACCTACTGGTTGAAGATGGGTTTTCTAATTGTATCCCTTCAGACAATTACCTACTGGCTGAAGATGGGTTTCTAATTGTACCCCCTCAGACAATTACCTACTGGTTGAAGATGGGTTTTCTAATTGTACCCCCTCAGACAATTACCTACTGGCTGAAGATGGGTTTTTTTATTGTACCCCCTCAGACAATTACCTACTGATTGAAGATGGGTTTTCTAATTGTACCCCCTCAGACAATTACCTACTGGCTGAAGATGGGTTTTTTTTATTGTACCCCCTCAGACAATTATCTACTGATTGAAGATGGGTTTTCTAATTGTACCCCCTCAGACAATTACCTACTGGCTGAAGATGGGTTTTCTAATTGTATCCCCTCAGACAATTACCTACTGGTTGAAGATGGGTTTTCTTATTGTACCCCCTCAGACAATTACCTACTGGCTGAAGATGGGTTTTCTAATTGTATCCCCTCAGACAATTACCTACTGATTGAATATGGGTTTTCTTATTGTACCCCCTCAGACAATTACCTACTGGCTGAAGATGGGTTTTTTTAACTGTACCCCCTCAGACAATTACCTACTGATTGAATATGGGTTTTCTTATTGTACCCCCTCAGACAATTACCTACTGGTTGAAGATGTGTTTCTCATTGTACCCCCTCAGTTAATTAGCTACTGATTGACGATGGGTTTTCTAATTGTATCCCCTCAGACAATTACCTACTGGTTGACGATGGGTTTTCTAGTTGTACCCCCTCAGAAAATTACCTACTGGTTGAAGACGGTTTTCTAATTGTACCCCCTCAGACAATTAACTACTGGTTGACGATGGGTTTTCTAGTTGTACCCCCTCAGACAATTACCTAATGGTTGAAGACGGTTTTCTAATTGTATCCCCTCAGACAATTACCTACTGGTTGAAGACGGTTTTCTAGTTATAACCCCTCAGACAATTACCTACTGGTTGAAGATGGGTTTTCTAATTGTACCCCCTCAGACAATTACCTACTGTTTGAAGATGGGTTTTCTAATTCTACCCCCTCAAACAATTACCTACTGGTTGAAGATGGGTTTTCTAATTGTACCCCCTCGGACAATTACCTACTGGTTGAAGACGGTTTTCTAGTTGTATCCCCTCAGACAATTACCTACTGGTTAAAGAAGCGTTTTCTAGTTGTACCCCCTCAGACAATTACCTACTGGAGAACATGGGTTTTCTAACTGTATCCACTCAGAAAACTACCTACTGGTTGCAGATGGGGGTTTTAATTGTACCCCTGAGATGGCTGAAGATGGGTTTTCTAATTGTATCCCCGCAGACAACTGCCTACTGCTTGAATATGTGTTTTTTTAATTGTATCACCTCAGTTAATTTCTTACTGGTTGAATGTGCATTTTAAATTGATAAATGGCAGTATATATTGTCAACCTGCGGTAAGTAATGTCAACCGTGACAAGGGCAATACGCACTGTCAATCTCAAGGCAGTCAATATTTATGTAATAACTAAAAAAATAATTATAATAAGTTCATAAGACTCTCTATTTTTATACATAAAGTCAGATTGTAGCAGTGCGGCAGAGGGTGATAGTGCGGGCTGATAATCAGAAATGATGCCCAAGTATTTTTTTATATACATTCTACGGAAGAGAGGTAAAAATATATTCGTAATGTCTCATGTGAAAAGTTTTGATACTAGTCAAGTGCAGTCTTAAATTGGTTTCTTGCTTTCTCAAGTGCCTGTGCGCAATATGTTCTCGAAAATCCGTGGAAAGAGACACAAAATCTTGTACTAGGAATTTAAATAAACCGGAAACAGGTTTTCATATGACGACATAATCACGCTTGAAAAATAATTACTTTATTGTAGTTAGCTATTCAAACACCTCGGCAATAATCCAACATTTATGACAGAGGAAAAAATACGGTACATCCCGAAACTTGCCGTTGATGGTAAAGTTGTTTCGACAGAGTTAATACCTTGTTCAATCATCATAACACTTGCAGACGTTACCGGTGTAAACAATATTTCTTCGGTATAATTAAATTAATATCAGATGTCTTTGAGGGTGATAACATATAATGTAATCACCTTGGTAATAGTTAATTATCGCGGGTTATCATTAAATATATGCTCACCCTCCATGGCATCTGATATTTATATATTACCTTGCTCTTTCTGCCTATGTATCATTGCACTGGTATCGTTATATTCTACATCCAATATCTAAGGTTCGCCCTGACAACGTATGAAATGAACATTTATATAATAGACGTAACGATAATTGCCTGTCATGCGGAAATCCATGTGCGGTTATTTGTGTGTGGATATATTTACGTTAAGAGTAAAGAAACAAAAATCATTTAATGTATATTGGGGCACAATACTTTTAAGCCTGTAAACAATTTAAATAGTTTGAGGAAACTGCTAGTACTTGAGTGATAAATAATTGACATACACAATTGAATTTTGATGGCTTAATTGAGCAAAATTTCGTTCATATCAAGATATCTAGTTCAAGGTAAGGTTAATTATTTATTTCAGTAAATTGCAATGGACAAATTAATTAGATTGAGGTTAATAGTTTATTTCTGTCCACTCTGTGTACAATATAATACAGGGAATATACGTGTTTGTTTTAGTGTAAGATCGTGATATATTTCACTTAGTGAGCATCGAACGCTATATTTCACGAGTGATGCAGCCATGTAGTCATCTAATAGCTATCTGACCTGGCGTGTTTTTATCATTTACAGTCGCGATGAATTCCAGACCCAACTCCACGGTTTCTGAAAATGACACAACGGGGTTTTCAGTGACCATCAAAGACAATGTACACAGCTCCCTTGTGATGATTGCCTGGTTTGTAATATCATCTGCAGTCTTAACTAACCTTGTCATAGTGGTTACCTTTTTGTGCAAAATAAGGGCAAGGTGGCCACCCTTTACGTGGTTCGTCTTCAGCTTATCCATCTGTGACTTTACTGTTGGAACTGCCTGCGTACCCATTCTCATGGCGGAATCGTTTGAGGTTTTCAATGACTATTTCACGTGCATGCCTTTTTTCTTTGTATTTTTTCTCGCGCAATTAGCTTCTCTTTACCATGTAATGGGCATATGCTTTCATCGATCGTGGAAAATCAAATCTGTATTGATTCAGAACAGAAATCAGAGTAAACGATTCCCTCTGATATTATCTACTGTGTCCTGGTCGCTCAGTTGTGTGATTTGTTTTATTCCATTTTACGTATGGAGAAACGAGAACAAGCCTTTGAAGGCATGTGTGGTCGATGAACTGTTTACAAAAGAACAACGAGCATTAGGATTTCTTGCTATATTTTATGTGATACCACAACTATTAACAGACATGTTTTACACGGTGGCTGTTGTCCGATTTCGATCGGAGTTGCGCCGTGTGTTACCTTTAGGACCTGAAACAAACACTGTATCTGTCGTTGATCCGGAGTCGACCACTGCGCCATCCTCTAGCGTTAATCGCCAAGCTAGGACACAGCGGCATGTTCAGGGTACTATTGGACTCACCATGCTGCTTTTTAACATGTTCACTTTACCCATAGCGGTTGTCATGGTTGTGGAGCACTCAACAGGGAATCGGGAACGGAACCTTAGGTATATCGTGAGCGGAATGTTTGTTCTTAATTCTGCTGTCAACCCTTTCGTATACGCCTTCAAGATTAGGTGGCTTAGAAAATCTGTGCGTGAGGTGCTTGTTGAATGTATAGACGTTTGCCGCCTTTGCTTCACCCAATCAAGTGACAGTGGGAATAACAGCAACAACGGGAACTGAGCTTAAAGATTGGGTGGCTGCTGCAATTCATTCGAGATGTTTCTGTTGAATGTATAGACGTTTGCCGCCTTGTATTACCCAATCAAGTGACAGTGGGAATAACAGCAACAACGGGAACTGAGCTTAAAGATTGGGTGGCTGCTGCAATTCATTCGAGATGTTTCTGTTGAATGTATAGACGTTTGCCGCCTTTGCTTCACCCAATCAAGTGACAGTGGGAATAACAGCAACAACGGGAACTGAGCTTAAAGATTGGGTGGCTGCTGCAATTCATTCGAGATGTTTTTGTTGAATGTATAGACGTTTGCCGCCTTGTATTACCCAATCAAGTGACAGTGGGAATAACAGCAACAGCGGGAACTGATCTTTAATATTGGGTGGCTGCTGCAATTCATTCGAGATGTTTTTGTTGAATGTATAGACGTTTGCCGCCTTGTATTACCCAATCAAGTGACAGTGGGAATAACAGCAACAGTGGGAACTGAGCTTAAAGATTGGGTGGCTGTACAACTCATTTGAGATGTGTTCGTTGAATGTATGACAGTATGATGCATTTTCTTCACTCAATCAAGTGACAATGGGACAGCAACAACAAGGAGAGCCGAAATATCGGACAAATCAGAAAGGATTCTGACTGTCTGTATATTTGGGTTCAAATAACAGTTGAAAGCGGTAGCTTATCGCTAGAATCGATTTAATCATTAGCGTGATTATTAACCAAGGGCAAGCCCCAATATCACAAAAATACTCAATGTCAACTCATTTTTTGGCCGTAGAATGTTTTACCCTTGGAAGTTAGACTAAAGGCATTATTAATCATAGTAAATATATTCTATGGTAGGATGCGCTTTTAAAAGGAGTGAAAATATAGGTCATATTTAATAACTCTTGATGGTATGTGCTAAAATGAGTTAAAATTGAGATTGATATTTGACTTAGGTATTTTCCTGATAAACGGGCCACGTGTTTGCTTACTATATTTGGTGTCGAAAGGGCGATTTATTGTAATTCTGAACAACAGCTTGTACAATTATGTAAAAATACCTTTAATTGGTACGGGTGGAAACTGCCAAAACTGTGTCAGTATATAAAATATAATGAGCCATGTGATTCAGCCTCGATGAATAAACGTGGTATAGTTCTATTTGAAAAAGGTGAGGGACAAGATGGCGTTGCAACCCGATAAAAACTGTTTTAAATTGTGCAAGTACTATCATTCCGATTTGATATTAATATGTGTTTTATTTCTTCATTTTCATTATAAGATTTTGACTGCATTGAAACAAATAAGTAAACACTATAATTGCTAAGTTACATTTCTCATGCAGGTCCTATTTGTAAACAAGTCGTTACTTGACATATAAAGCATTTATTTGTACTTCAGTATTATACGCATATATACATATATGTTTCATCACTTAACATTTGTGTACACCCACATTTTAAACCATGTACTCCGTGTTTGCTTTTTATTGTGAAAACAATCATCAAAATACCATACAGTCAACACGTTTAGTATTTTTCCCTGTATATTTTCATAAATACTTGTTATTGTAAAACATGTATATATAACAAAGACTGTTTTGCTGCTTTCAAATATAAAACTCTTCTTGAAAGCTGGTAAGTTTGAATAATATGAATATATCTTATTTAAACTTCCGAGCTTTCCAAGAGAGTCTGATATTTGAAGACAGGAAAACACTGTTTTATTGGCTGTAAAAACTCATATTTCCGTATTTAAACAATCAAAGCTAAAGGCTTTTGTGAAAAAGGAGTTCAGAAGAGAAACTAGCAATTACCATTTTGTTTAATTCTGTAATTGAATTGCATGTGCAAGTATTTACCATTGTCTATGATTATTTTTCTTCATATATATAACCATTTTGTATTGATTAGCATGAAGCTTTTAAAATATGGTTATGATTTTGTCTACATTACCATATGTATTATTTTCATTGGTTCATACATATTCTGAAAGAGAACATTAAACAGCTTTGCTCTTTCATGGAATTTGCAGTTAAAATATAAATTTCCGTAAAGTAATATAAACTTTAAAGTGACACTTTCATTCAAAATCAGTACGTACATATGTATAACAAACATAAATTTTGAGTGATAAACTTTTATATACTTACTAAATAATGCATTTATGGAAAATATTTATTATTTTATTTTATTTATTTATATTTTTTGGAATATTAAAACAATAATATTAATTGTGGTAAATCTTATGTGAGAGTAAGAGTAGGTTTGACTTTATCGTTTTTATGTCGTTACTTGTAATATTACCATTGAATGTATTACTCGATGGAATATATCAAAACCGCTAGAATTTCATACTCATGTAATAAATTGTTTTGATATTACAAAATCCAATATCATATTCAACGATACAGGTTTGGAGAAATTAAACATTCTTAAAAGAACATCTATAGCAAAATACTGTAAATCATTTATCTCGGAAATAAGTTCAACAATGCTTGTATCCATACAACAGTTTATTATTTGGAAGAACATGGCCTGGCAGTCGACAACAGTTTTCAATGTTCAATAATAATCAAACTACAAAGTCAATCAATTATTATATAAATCAAATGTCAATCAATATGGCAATCATTGTTTCTACATACAATCACTAATTAAATATTCAAACAATAATGACATAACAAACAATGTTTACTTCTAATCAAACAAGTCCAGGGCCGGACGTACCAATAACTGTACAAAGAACAAAGAAATATACTTATATCTGTTGGTGATTCCAAACAGTATGGATAATGTACATAGACGATTATATCAAATTGTTTGTAATGATTATTACTCAAGAATTGTTCTATTATGAACTTCATATTTTCAAGGATTCATTGATAAAAAAAAATCCGACAATGAAATCACGCCAACAATACAATTTTTTTGACAAACATTTTATTTGTGTTAATTAGCATGTCATAATTGTTGAACACATTTTCGCAACTACCAGGACTAATATCATTTTATTCGGTGTGGTACATGGATATGGTGCGTTTTAGAGCCGATTGAAGGGTTGACAAAAATGTCATTTGCGACTATCGATAGATGAACACCATCGGGTAAATGAATCAGTGCCTTATTTACACGGACTCTAGATTATTCCATTACTTTGTCATTGAATAAATACTACCAATTCGACCTAGAGAGTGCATGAATGTTGGTATATGGAAACAATTATATCAATGTAAGAATCATTTGTTAAATATTTGTTACGGAGTAGCCTACAGTTTTCGGAGCCAAGATCAAGAGACGAAATGAATAATCAGGCAGTTCGAAGTAGGAGTACACTGACGTAAGGAATTTGCAATGTTCAGTACCTTGCTGAGGTGTCGCCCCATTGGCCGTCCGTTTACATACGCCTCCGCCCGTTTGATAATTGACGAGCCCAGAATCAACACCGTAAATATAGATGAGACATTTACGAGCTATATCAGTAAGTGTTAACAATGACCAATTACTTGACTATCGGCCCGTTAGTTTTATGTCCTCATCGGGTATTTTCAGCATACTCTCTAATGTTGTTGCACCGATTCCAAAAGAATGGCTTTTTATGTTAGTTCTAATTCAACAAAATTTAAGGCATTTCATTAACATTGCTCTAAACTGGTAGTTCTTCAACATCTCCCTACTTAAAAGGCCAAACAGCGGACCGTCAATGTTAGAACGTACCGATAAACACAATATTACAGCTATACAGGGCATATAGTACTATCTGAAGACTGTGTAAATATCAATGAAGCAGAGCTGCCATACTGGTCTGTTTTTGAATACCTAATGAGCAGTGTGCACTTGCATTCAGATAATGATACATCCGAAATCTGTGCCACTTTCGTGTAGGGGTCTGCTTTCCCAACATCTGCGATTTCTCCTATTATAGAAAAACAAAAAAATGCAATAACAAATGCTGCATTAAAGATACTTGTTTCATAAGTTGATGATGCTACAAAAGGCAACGCTCTCAATATCTGCTTAAAAATATCAATGGTTAAAGGCATTTTTGTATCTTTTACGGGGCGATTTCGCCTTAAACCACATAGCATTTTCTGTATTATGAATGCTCGAGTGAAATGTGGTAAATTGTTGAGCTTTAGAAAAAATGAAATCCCATGCATAAATGCATTTAAGGCAATAAACTTGCTTTGCGTTTTTGGAGACAGACTGATTAACAGGATGGCGTTGGCTTGGTATCCGCATCCGGGGCCAACTGACGAAATGTTTCCCACTGAATCCTTGAAATAGAGTCAACAAGTTTATTATTAACACCAGAAACATGAACAACCTTAATATGAAACCTATATTGCATAGACCACATGACGATTGGGCGGACAAGGGACATCGTTCCGTTTTGAATGATTTCGTGTTAACAACGGCCATGTTATAACAATTTAAACATATTTTCAATGAGCAAAACTTGTCTTTCCACAAATAGCATGCTAATGCAATTGGTACCATTTCCAAAAATGCTATGTCTGACAGAATCACGCTGTTCACCAAAATCTCTGGCAACTGCAGAAAAGACAAGGCTCCCTCAAAGTACACACCGCAGCCGAATTGGGAGTTACAAGCACTGTCAGTGAAGAGCTGGAGGTCGCTGTTAGTTAGCCATTCATTTTCTAGCATGACAGAAACACCGTTATATTGATTGAGAAACAGTCTCCTCATCTCAATCTCCTTTTGAATGCCTTTTGTAACCCTAAATGTATGGTGTGGACGTGTCGCATGAGACATTGCGGAATACATGCGGCGAACAAATGCACTTGCTGATGGCATCGCATGTGTCCAAAAGGATAATGAACTAGTAAATGACTGGTGCAAAGGTATATTTGACATTGACAAGGTAAATTCAATCTGCTGCAAAATATATTTTATTTTGTCCTTTGGAATGCGAATCTCCATCTATTCAGAGTCAAGCTCATAACCAAGATTGGTTATACACAGGACCAATAGTGTTTTCGTCAGCGACAGGGATAACTCATGCCCTGGGAAACTAGGTTACAGGCGAAATGCATTTTAAAAAAAAAAAAATTAAATCCATCTATCCCATCCATGTGCCTTTACCTAGGCGTCTGGCCATTTGAACCGCATTCTCGAAATCTGATTATTGAACCTTTGCTTATTCTGGGTCAATGAAATCATTTACATTTTCCGAATAAGGGTATGACATGTGTATGGTCAATCTGATACCACCTATACGTTTTGGCACTAGGCCAATAGGCGAAACGCTTAAATAGAAATGGGTTTATTAACAAACATTCCCCCACCATCTACTTTCGTTAAAAGTCTTCGCTTAACAATAGACTCATGACCGTTAAAAGTTGTTACATTCAAAATGTGCACGAGGCCCCAAGCAACCTAGGGGAAAAGCGTTTTCAAAACCATTTTTTAAATACTCGGCATCTTGTTTTTGAGGATACTGATCAAGCAACCGTCTTAAAAAGTCGCATTTAATTTGAATTTTACCTTTTCCTAAATAGGAACGAAAACTATGCGTCGCGGTTGCAGGATATTGAAACCTGTTTATATGGAAGGGAGAATTAACAACTTGGTGAACCACTTTGCAAACCATGCACGTATGAGCGTACTAACAGAAGGGTTTAAAACAACCTCCCTAATAGTTAAAGTCATTATATGGTCCTACAGTTTTTGACTTCAATATCGAAGGTCCGCTGGCGGTTCCGAACAGACTACAAGTTATCCATAAATGACGTCAAAATTTGACCATGACCTTGAAGGGTCATTAGCCATACGGAGACGGAACTGGATATCGTACTGGTAACAATAGCCAAAGGGGTTCGATTGAGCAGCCCCCCTAAAAATTGCTCAGAGGCCCTACAGGGGTGCCTTTGTATGTAAATCTAAGTATAATTTATGAATGCGTCAGTTCATGTATCGAAATTTTCGATTTTCTTGACTTGAGACTGTGATTTTAACATCAACTGGTTATTAGTTAACGTCAATTGTACACTACTGGCAAAGTAATTTTGAACATGAACATTTTGAAGAAAAGTTAAATCTACATATTCGCTATTCCAAATCTTTTCCTTAATTTTATCCGAAACAAATGTATTAATTTCTGTGGAATCTAACAATAACAAAGGATCTTTCTCACCTAATGTTTTCTTTTAAAAATGTTACCATGCCTTGGCATAGAAACAGAGGCGGAAACTCTCGAAACCGCTCTCTGCAAGGGAGAACCACCACTTACAGGAGGGACCGTTGGGTAAGCGACCGGAACTGCATGTGTCATTAGGACAATCGGCACTGGTAAGGTCCATCCTACTAGAGGGGCGGAGGTCCCAACGCTTGGCGGAACTATTGTCTGTTTGCCCGACATTTCTGGCATCGCGGAGAACGTAGGTTGCCCGCTTCCGGTAGAACTCGTGTAAGTCCACTGCACTGGTGTCGAGACACTGATGCATGACGATTGCTAATTCGGAGCCTTGGGGACCAATTGTTGCATTCCTGCACCAGCAGAAGCCAAATTCCATACCAAATCCATTGGCACAGTGGTCCGTCAGCAGGTTGATCTAAGCTTGTTGTTACGGTCGCTGTACTAACCGGAGATTGATGGCGAAGCTAGATCCCGGGCCCGGATTCTAACGCCTTTGCTGAATGCTACGTGTCCGTAAATTTCGTACACGATCCACTGAAGATGCATTGTAACCGCATCCTGTCGACGGTTGCCTGGCCTTATCCCTCTGCTCTTTGCAGTGGTCCTATTTTTGAGCCGGGATTAGGGCATAATCATCCGATGACAAGAGATTTTTCGTAGTAATTTTGTTTGTCCCCCAAAAAAGAAAATAGGATGTCGTATGACGTCACAAAGCAAGCGCCATCATGGCATAACTCCAACGATATTACTAAAATGCTAATACGAGTTACGTCCCTGTTAAAGAAATCATTCTAAATTATTCCTTCTTTAAACGGCCCTATAGTCCATAGCCAATAATGCTCATTATGTCGTTTTCAATATAAACCTTTATGTGTATGTATGGTAAGGTGTATGTTTATTTGTTCCATTAATTCAAAATATGAACAACAACACGTTAACAGTTTGACCTATTATGTCACATACGGAATTTAGTTTGATCATGTAGATCGCATACACGAAATCAAACTGATTTATTATCTGCATATCAACATTGTATGAGAAATAATTTTTAAATTTCAAACGCAATACAGCGATTTCATTGGCTCACTGAATAAGATTTGCAAACTTTAAATATTTGTATGAACAAAGCGTAAATTTAAGCAATCCTCCATTTCAGTCTTTATCATGTGAAAATCTAAAAGGACACAAAGGCTTGCGTCACTTAAGATGCATTCGCAATGCTGTATTCTTCGATTAAAAAACTGATTGCTTAGTTGATGTCCTAAATATATACGGTTACAGAGACCTTACACTTAATAAACGACAATGCTCAGTGCCACAATTTAACAGTATCATTACTTAACACGGATTTTACATTTCACATACGCTATTAAGTTAAGAGATTAAAATATCAATGTGCAGCATTAGCATAAATGTGCAACTAGTGCAATTTAATATGGCTTACTGAATATGATTATGTATTCTTAACGATTTATAACGTAAACGATAAGGGTTTTATGACAAAATGGATGCGCAAAAATTTGTCATTAAACGACTCTTAATTTTCGCCATTTTAAACTTATTTATTATTAAATATACCTGCTATGTCATTGTTTTGAAAACTATTTTGTAAAATGGTATATTAGCTGTTTAAAGCTAACTATGAATTGTTGTGAACAAAGGTGAAATCTTACTTGTCCGGCTTGATGACCACATACCAAACTCAAATGCGCTCAAGCCAGGAATCGAACCCGGCTCGACTAGGTAAGGAGCGAGTGTGTCAACCATTGCACTAACTGGACAACCTAAGAACTGTTGGAAATGTTTTAGCATTAATTTACAAGAAACGGATATGGACAATTAACAAAACACAAAATTTAAATCATTCAGAAAGTACACCTTTCCATTATTTTATGCTGAGGAATTCAAAAAAATTATCTACACATCAACCAAATACCTGATTTATTTATTACAAAGCTTCAGATCGACAACCTTGCAGAAAATTAAGAATAAATATACGACGTATCTTATACATAGGAATACAGAATACAGAATAAATCAAACGAGCGAATACCAGCAATACTTACAGTAACAATTAAACGCTACTCAATTATGAATTACTGCCCTGTAAATTATCTTATCTACAGATTATTGGTTGCAATCGAAACTATAAGTGAAATAATTGCATTTGATGTGTTTTTTTGAAATTGGTTAAGAAGGATAAGGTCAGGTCAACTACCCGTTTTGTTAAACGAATTAAGACTGGTAGATCTTAGGCATTATAGACAAAACTTTTCAGTTTTTAGTGCTATCTTAAAATGCAATCATAATGTTTTTGTTATCATGATATAATACAAATCTACATTAACATATTAGACATATTTGGAAGGTGTGGTTTTACATTTTAAATAGTTTCATTTGCTGCCAAAAACGGCAAAAAATAACTATTTTCATATTTTCACCCGTTCTTGATAATTGAAACATGTAAATGAATTATTGCTTTCCTTTCAATTTGATTTGTTGTATCAATTGCTAGGTCGTTTATGATATATATAATGTGAGAAGATAATGCTTACATTCATCAATTATTTACAAATATATAGTGCTTTTAAAGATGCACTCGAGCTCCCACATATAATTTTCCGAAATAAATACTTTTGTAGCTTTTTGCATAAATATTAATTGTTCCAAAAAGGATGAATAAATATCGAAAACAATTGTTACATGAAGGGTATCTATTTTAATTTGAAGGAAATGTGCATAAAACACGGTTTACCTACCTATGGCGACTAAAGTATATCAGAATAAATATTTGGATTTCGCCAACTATTTAAAATAATAATTGCGATTTCAGCTATTAAATACACGGTTACAACGATTTTATCAGTAATTCATACTTTCCATAAACACATTTTTTCGTAAATAGTTTAAGGTGTATCAGTCAAAAAGTATGTTTGTTATACATATATTGATTTTGAATAAGAGTGTCACTTGAAGCAAATGCAATGCGTTATAAATGTGGTTTTAGCATCGTTGATTAAGTTTTAAAAAAAAGAAAATAACTTATAGCATAGTTCTCCTTCAGAGAATATGTCTGAACACGAATAGGAGTCTTATATTAAAACATATTACCCCTCCAAAACTAGATATGCCGTGTGTTGAACTCGAATCTCATATCTACAAAGCTAAATTAGCAACTTTTTAATCTTATACCAAATTACAATCCTTCAAACATATATTGCCATTAAAACAAATCAATCAAACTCAAAATAAGCATTATTTATAAACATGTCTGCAATATTTAAACAGAAGAATGATAACTGAGTGTCTAATTACCCTAAAAGCTTCTTCCGAACGTCAAACACTAACAAATATCGCAAAAAAACATATAACTTACATAAAGTACGAAATGTACTTCGCACTTAAATTAAGACCCATTTTGGAATTTGCTAAAAAGACAACTGTAATCTGCCATTTTAGATTATAAGTATCTTCCATGGCCGAGAGTGTAAGAAGGTTCATCCCGACCCGAGCGTAGGGTGTTTTGCGGAAAACACCCTGCGCGAGGGTCGGGATAAACCTATCTTACACGAGCGGCTATGGTAGATGCTTTTTTCTCCCACCTCAGTTAAACAAAATTAAGTAAAAATGTATTTTTTGCTGGAACTCTTTTGTTCTTAGTGAAAATAATTGCGTACGGATATGCGATAGCACATGGTTGTCATGGATATTCGCGCAGTGATTCAGAGTATGTAAATGGTCTGATCGGTCTTTAAATAGTTCTAAGAAGAGTGAAACATTATTTCTTTAAAGATTCGTGAAAACTGTTTTCTGGTGACATTTGAAGCGAGAAATAATTAACTAGCGTTCTAAATATTGCCACAAGGCAAGGTTTCCATAATGCGCTGCTAACGACAGTCTTCAACAAGGGAGGTAATTACAATGTGGTGACCAATAAAAGAAGTTGCATACGGGCATTTCATCTTCGCCCGTGGACAAGATAAGAATTTCTAGCATGGTTAAATTAATGGATCTACTTATCTGAGGTGGGAGAAAGGTTCATCCCGACACGAGCATAGGGTGTTTTGTGGAAATGAGGTTTACCGCGGCTATGGTAGATGCTTTTACTCCCACGTCAGTTAAAATTAAGTAAAAATGTATTGTTTTTGCTGGAACGCTTTTGTGCGTATTGAAAATAAATGCGTATGGATATGTGATAATTCGTGAAAATTCGTGGTTGTCATGGATATGCGCGCAGTGATTCAGATTATGTTAATAGTGAAATCGGTCTTTAAAGAATTCTAAGCAGAGTGAAGCATTATTTCTTGAATGGTACGTAAAAAACTTTTTATGGTGACATTTGAAGCGAGAAATAATTGATAAGCTTTCTCAATACTTTACCAAGACAAGGTTTCTATGATGCTACAGTCTTTAACAAGGGAGGTAATTACAATGTGGTGACCATTATAAAAGGAATTCCATACGGGCGTTTTATCTTTGCCCGTGGGCAAGATAAAAATTTCTAGCATGGTTATGTTTTTGGATCTACTTATCTGAGGTGGGAGAAAACAAATCCAAACCGACGAACAAGACGTGTTTGGAAATTAACTTTGATATTTGATAAAAACACATTTCATGTGGTACATTCATAATACGAAATCATTTTGTGCATTTTGTTTTGACTCGTGACCGTACAGTGTCCATATAACGTTAATAGTTATTGACATTGATTGTTTGAAAAACTCAACACTTGCTATAAATATGACCGAAACGCATCCAACTTCCATAAGGTATTTCAAATATTGTCTACTTAAGTCCCTTATTATTAAAACTCGGCAATACGTATTGCAAATATTAAAGTCAGATATATGATGGAAGTAGTTTGGAATGAGATTCACTCAAGTCCTAGCTGCACCAAACCTAACCCCTTAAAATCACTACCCAAACATATGAAAAAGGATGAGAGTGGTAAAGCGGAATCGAGCGTGGTTCCATCACATTTTATCAGGTTTCCTTACAATTGAGCCGAATCGACGTCATGAAATCACAATTACCGAACGCAATTTCCTAAACGCCTGAATAATTTATGATAAATCTTGAGAACGTCAATACCGCTGGAAATCAGAATAAATCCATTAGTTTTGTAATTGAATATTAGATAGGACAGAAGAAATAAAATGAAAAATTAAATCTATCAATCAATTATATCAGTAATAATAACCAGTCATTAAAACATGAATTAATGCGTTGTTAAGATGTAATCTGTTAAAAATTGATATGTTAAAACTACAGACACAAACTCAGTAGATGACAGTTGAAACATAAACCCCATTTAAACAAAGATCACAAAAATCAGCACTTATAAACAAGAAACAAGGTAGAACAGCACAAAACTCCACACATACACAGTACATATATACTTTATAGAAAATTAAGTGTTTCGACAAAGAATGCTAGATCTAAATCTAATTCACAAAACTTGAGAAGATTACAAATATTTTCATTTGATGTTCATTTTTTTAAACTAATTAAGAAGTGTAATGCCGTGCTAAATTGTAGGCTTTTCCACAAGAAATCAGTTCGGTTGTGAAAGTAAGGAAAATTGCATTTATTTAAATATTGTTAACATGATTTTATGTTTGAAACATGTTTTACTTGTCAAAATAATGTATTAAAAAAATATTAAAAATATCTTTGTTTTAAATGTTTGCAGAGTCTGATGACTTTTTTTCAATATAATTTTGTTCAATTTCCCTCACACAAAGTATCTGATGTTCCTACAAATGACTTCCCTGGAGACCTGTTGTGTGCACAAGCAATTTCATGGGCGATTGATGCCTATGAATATCAAACTAAATTTCTTACGTATAAGTATGGAACGTGCTTTTAATGACCATTTTCTATTAAAAAACATTAAAGAGAGACAAATGAATGATAGATTTCCAACACTGTTTAAACATGTGTGCCCTTTTCGAAAACATTGAACCGAAAGACGAATAAAGAAACATATTTTATTTGACTATTGCAAAACAGGAGAGCATCCATTGGCCGTTAAAAACGGACAGCATTATTGGGTTCTACCTCGACTCGATCGTCATTTTTTATAAGTATGTAGCTGTCAACAAAATAAAGTTTAAGTATTTGTAAGTGTGAACTAGATAAGGGCGAATGCTCCCATGGTATACGTGTGACGCTGAGGGTCTGCTAACGTAGATGGCTAGCACGGTAATATTCACGCGTTAGATACAGAATTGTTCCTGGAGTTTCAATTGTATTACTATGAATCAGAAAAGACGTTTAGAAAACATGTAATTTAAAAGTTGTATTCGTATAAAGGAAAACTAAAAACTAAGCTACAAATATCCTATGTTGACCAAACATTACACAAACGAGAACAATAACTCATAGTATAGGTAATGTGCGCAAATATAAATTCTCTGATTAATAATGATAAGCACTTTCATTCATTGTCTGACTTTATAAAACGTGGACAAACAATTAAACATAACAAAAGAGGAACAGTTAAGGAGATATTGTACTGCAGTTTTATAGCTATAAAATATTTTTTATATACAATCAATTTGTAAATGAGTATCTTGGTAATGGTAAACGGAACTCATAAGACATATGCTAAAACTTATTTCAAAACAAAAGTATTGTCAACATAATCCGCTATAGATATATCCAGACTTGATAGGCACTACAAATAATACCAACATAATAACTTTTTGAGCAATGGTAAACAACAAAAAATGAAAGGCGGGTATAATTTATAACGTTCTAAAATGTTCAAAATGGATGTCTAAAGTCACACTTTCCTTCCTAATGTATGTTTTACTGATCAGTCTTATACTGATATTCTTGTTGAAATTGCACAAATAAAATCTTACAAATTGTTCACACATATATTATGTAAAACAGTAATTGCTTAAAGTATAATGTGTTCATTGATGTGTGTTTTTTTATAATTTACTCGTTTTGAAGGAGCAAATGATACAAAATATATTATGTGTCATAGTACAGTATATTTCTCTTTACAAAAAAATGTATTTCTTCTTTCTGTCTATGTCCGTTCATGTCCAAATAAGAATAACAATCAGTAAGAAAAAATACGTATAAAAAAAGGATCACAATTAACTAAAACGTTCGGTTTTGCAGATCGGTTTGAAAGTCGTTATACTTAAATAATTAGCATCAGAAATAGCCCTAAACAGTATTCAAGGATGATAACAAATACCAAAGCTATGTACATGCTAGTCAAAAAGAATGAAATTTATACAAAATATTTATATAATACATACATGTATTTGTACGTGCAAAAGAAATGGGTAAAAAAACATTAAAACTGTATAGAATATTACCACTCCATACCAATCTTGATTGTCATATAGAACATTGTTATTAGGAGCAATCTGCACTTATTAAAAGCATAACGAAAGGTAACAGAATAAGATGATTATATGGCTGTCCATAAAATATAGCTTTTTAAAGATGTTTTGCAAAGGGGATATTAAATCATAGATCAAATAGCTATTAAAATGACAACATGAATTCCGCTGACAAAATTGGTGTCAAAAGTTTGTTTTAAATGTTTCATGGATGTATTTCAACAATGACATATTATATTGAACTTGATATTTTCATATCTAACATTAAACATGGTAACATCTGTTTCTGTTTGGCTACTGAAGTTAACAAACACTTAACTTTGCTTTCTTCCATGTTATGATGTACAGCACTTAAGGTTGAGTGTCTTATCAATGAAAACTTGAATAACTAACGTCTAAAATATTAACATATTTGTTCTTTAATTGAGTTATGGATTATTTCTATTTGCTCATGATGGCCACAATAACATCGTGCAACATATACTATCATTAAGGATGAATGACATTTAAACAATTTATAAAATAATACAACAATGCAAACTAGTATATGTATGTTTAATAGAAATTAGCAATAGTTACATGTCTATACATGCATTGTAAAAGAGTTAACATATAATCACATTTAATACGCTTGATGTGTATTATAAAGAATGCAAAGTGAGAGTTAGTGCTTGTTTACCTTTTTTAGCAATACACTTATAAATTGGATTACGGGACATGTTTTGTTCATAACTTCAATGTCATCAATACATTTACAATAATGGATTAAATACAGTTTAGCTTACATCTGTCAACTTTCAAATAATTGCATAATATTGTAAAGGTATATACACAGTGCAATGCACAAAACACACATAAATAATACGATTCACATTGTCTATATCCGTAAATATCTCCCGTTTAACACTCGACAGTCGACAGGACAGCACTCTGAAGTTGTCCCGCGTCATCCCTAAAGTTGGCATAGACGTCGAACGAACGAAGATACTCCGAAACGCAACCATGGCAGAACACAAGTTGTTGCTGGCAACACAAATAAACACAGGTCTCCAATTATTTAGCAATAATATCTAGTGCATATATATTTGTAGCATATTTGAACAATGCCATCTTCGTATTAGACAATAATTAATCAACTGGGCATCATTTTCATCAACACTTTAAAAGTGTAGAATTTTTCGAACAAATAGAAAATAGTGATACGATATATTATTTATGTAGTATATTTTGTTCGATATGGTGTAATTGATATGATGAATTATTCACCTGATTGAGAATTGCTATCCTCCGCGTGGTTTTGACCTTCCTTACAGCGTTAAGAACACTGACTTCATGTTCCACGGCCATTTTGTGGAGAAGCAACGAGACTACACAAAAAACGTTCTTGCCCGCATCATCACTGTGTTTAGGAAATTTTGATTGCAAACAATATTAATAGTTCCTTTTCACCTTATTTAATACGAGGTTATGCAATACTTATGACATATCTCATTTGTCATGGCCATGACATGAGAAACTGATTATTATGACGTATAAATACGTACATTTTAAGCCTAGTGTAACCTGTAAATAAGTACATTATCTTAATCTGATTTCTAGCAATTGTTTATATCTTTAGGGTACATTTTTAGATTTTTCGCAACCAAGACCTTTGATTATTTTCATGTTGAATGGTAGCGACAAGTTGAAAAGATGAAACTAAAACTTGAAATATGTTTACTTACAAACAATGGACCAATATCGGACCGTCATCCTGCTGTTTCATGACATTTTTATCACATTCAGAAATGACAGTAAGTTTGTAGTTGACCGTGGAATGTTCTCCAATTCATCCCAGTCAGTAAATTGAAGATGTGAATTGGTTCGATCAGTGATCGTCTAAAAGGTAATCATTCGTTAGCTTTTAAGAATTTGTGTTATTGACATTCAATACACAAACAATTGCCGATGCAATATTATACATTTTTTTTTCAGCTAATATTCAAACGAAGTATTGCATGTTCAAATACTGTACAAACTACGTTTTTCGTCGAATTTTCTGAAGTTCATTGGCCAATGTAACAACAAGAACGTACTATAAAAAATATAGTGTGTGGACGATAAGTGGAAAGGAATTGTCATATACTTTTGTTTTAGTATATCAGTGTGCATTTAATAAGAATTGATGAAGTAAGAGAAGTGATAAAACAATTATTAGTACTTCGTCTTACCCCTTTGTGCTGTATTGTCAATGTTCGTTCTGCGTAGAATGTTTTATTTTCCTCTCTTGAGCAGCTGACTTGGAATGTTCCCTTTAACAAAACTTCTTGGTTGGCTGCAGGGTAGTATACCCCAATATTCTGCACCACGTGTTATTAAGAAGGTGATCGCAAACAAATTGAAATAGCATGAAAATGTATGTAAATTATTAGGAGCCACATGTTGATACGAATATTTTAACAAGATACAGCATTCAATTGAGAGATACTTGGTTGGTGGCCTCGACATATTTTGTTAAAGCCTGTTCAAGATCTGATTAAATAACCATTTGTTACAATTCATTAAAGTAGTTTCTTGCTTGGCTATCTCAGTGAATGTATATTAATTAGGGATGCAAACGAATGGCAAAATTGATATTCTCAAATTCAGTAATTCTTTCGATCTAAAGTAATAACCGGGGTATTTTAACCCTACTTTGCCATAGCAAGTACTCTCGGCGGACCCATAGTCGAATAATTTCAATTTTGCTGCTTTCAAATTTGTCTTTCCGTAGGTCTATAAGCCTCGTTCTGTGATCGACCTCTACTAAATATAACTATAGATAAGCCAAACCAATTCGGAAACTAGTTAATAGCACCATATGTTGATTTTGTCTCATTGTACATCAACAGAGATAATATATCGCAAACCGCTGTAATACACAGTTTCATTTCAAAGCAAGAACATTATATCGAAAACATGGAAAACAGTTCAAAGCACATACATCTATACTACAATATTGTAGCACATGTCATTCATATCATCATGGCGATTTCAGCAAAAGTACACAGCTTAAGTTGCCAAGACAACTAATTGGTGAGAAGGCCAATTCCTTAAATCCTTAATTGGCAAAGGCATTTAAATTTACAAAAAAATATTGAAACTGTTGATGTCACTTGTCTCATAGCCAGTTATTGTAAAATTACAGGAACTTTTAATTGTTCTAGACGTTAAGTCCCTAAAAGATATGTGACGTGTTAAGTGTATTGTCATCACATTCATCCCTCGGGCGTTATGGGTCAATGCTGTAAAAATAAGTCAAAGGAACTTTAAACACAACAACAGAGTTATACGCAAAATATGTATTATTCTATTTATTCAACAGCAAAACATTGAATATTCAAATACCGATTTTGACATTCGAATACCAAACATTTGATCGAATATTCGCATATTCAAATATTCGTTTGCATCCCTACTATTAATCTATCGTTTATGACGTTAATACGATCCTTCCAATAAAATTGTATCCTACCTTTTGTTTGTCCATGTCAGCTTTGAAGCTGATGATACACGAACACCTCTCTTGGACAGCTAGTATCAAAAAGTCGATAACCGTCTCCGGAAGTGGTGTTTGTGCCACCAGGTAGCTATGTCAAAAGTGAACAAACACAATCCGAAATACTGCGGGAACCATATTAAAAGCTACAGATACAACTTTCATTGATAACGAAGTACATGATGGCAAAGAACAGGTTTTTAACGACACGTGTGATGAATTTAAAATAATGTTATGGCCCAACTAAGGAAAGTCGCTTACGTGATTATACACAGCATTAATGTAGTCTGACGCTCCTGGTTTTAGATTCAAGTAGAGTCATTGGTCTGTTTTCATTACCTACCCGAAAGAAAATTCATCAACATCAGGTCTGTTAAAAGTGTATATATTTTCATATTTACGGTGTAAATGTTCGAATAATATTTCAAGACGAACAAAATAAATTCAGACTACATTTTCTTTAACAATTACATAAACACGCTTTAGCCCACTTTGGCAATTTACCCGGGATATCGGCGTTTGCTCTGTTTTTACTCAGATGTTGTTTATTTTGTTCAACTGCGTCTGTTTCATCTTTAGATTGTGTCTCGACCGTATACTATTGTAGATGGAATAGAAAAACATCAACATATATAATTAGTAGACCATAATTAAGACTGTACAGAAATATAGTGGAAGTATCATTATAAAGATGCAACGTACTAATATACGTATTACGGAGTACTACATTCGGATATTTCAGCTACTCGTATTTCAGATTGTTCTAAAACATGACCGACGGGGCCAATATCTAGTTTGACGTATTTCGTGCGGTTTATATATATTTATAAACATCGAGGAGAGGCATGAACACATTGAGATAAAATGATTTTACACAAAGTAGATATACTTAGTTGAAACTTACTATACTACAAATGAGAAAACAAGAAAACAATGTTTTATTTATATATTACAGTATTATTCCCTTCGTATATGGGTGTAATAGCTAAGCATAGTTCGGCGTCCCAAATATGTATAGTTAAAGAGTTATGGAATGATGTTGCACCCTGTACTTTTGGTACAACCCGCCCTTCCCACCTCATGGGGATCAGCCTGGGCAAAATTCTGCCATTCATAATTAAATGTCTAAGACTGTCAAATATCGTTTTTAATAAAGTTTAAAATTTTAAAACAAGCAAACTGCATGAACCTAAACATACTATCAATTTATAAATGATCTAAGGGCCTGTTACACATCTCCGATGTTTGCTAAACGGAGCACATATTTCGGCGAAATCGGCGGTGTTCTGTCGAGAAAGCGCTTGAAAAATCACAACTGACTGTAGCAATAGCAATATAGTAAGATGCGTAAGAGCCGATGTGCTACCGAAATACCCTTTTCTGTCGCCGATGTTGAACCGTAGCGCCGTCGTTGTTCTACCGATGTGCTACCGCTCATCGAAGCTATAAAAGGTTGATGCCGTTGTACTTCCGATGTACGGTGTAAGTACGGTAGAAGTACGGTATCACATTACTTAAAACGGTAGAACGTTGTAAGTATATCGGCAGGAAGATGGTATCACATCTGTGCAAGTACATACAAATTGAGGCCATCGGAGATCCGCGGATCCATGACGAGCGCTTCTTGTGCACTACCGACATAAATGATGCCATACCGGAGTACTGCTGCTGTACGGCCGTTGTTGTCCTGTTGATCTGGAAGCGCAACGGAATACATTTCAAATCTTTATACCGTCTCAGGTCGGAGTTTCTTTCGCCGGACGATGTCCTGACAGTTTTCTACTGTTCTTAACGATGTGATACCGTTGCGCTCTTGTTCTAGCACAGATTCCTAAAAGTCGCCAAATTTTTGCTTCGGTTCAGCAGCACGATTCTAACCCGCGAAAAGACTACAACATATTATGCCGCGTCTTTGATGACTTGCCCCTTCAATAGTCTTCATAAACACACCTAGGTTTTAATAGTATGTATGCACTGTGTTGTTTGTGGAGTTGTGTGCTGTTGTTCCATGTTTCTTGTTTGTGATTTCTGTTTTTGTGTTTTATGTCTTTTGGCATTTACCCTGTGCCATTAAACGGGGTTTATGTTAAAACTTTTGGCTACTGAGCTTGTTTCTGTAGTTTTTCATATAAATATTTTTATTTACTGTTGTACATGATTGGTCATTTCACCTGATGAAAACATGTTCAAACTACTTTGTTAAACGACGTACACGCATCAGCACAGTCTAATAAGTAAATGTTCACTGAGTTGCATGTGTGGATGATAGATTTTCATTTGCGAAAAGAGTGCGTCTTCTTATCAACCTGTCAAAATCACCATGTATTGAGTCAACAACAGAATTGAGATTTAAAACCGCTTACATTTTATAAATATTATTACCACATTTAGTGCCTAAATGAATTATTAAAAAGTATATTGTAACAAAGTGAATGTTTTGATGTTTGTGAGAAGAAAGTTGTGAGAACCGTTCATATTGAAAATAAAATATGCATGTACACGGCAATATCTGTAGTAAATTAAAGTTGTTTTGATTTCGGCCTGTATGTTTAGGGTGTCGTTGTGTGTCGTTTAAAAGGGCAGATAGTCGTACAACGTGTGGTTACTTGGCCTCGAAATTTGGTGGTATAACCTGATTTAGAGACGTAGTGGGGTATGACACTTGCAGCTAAGACTGATGTTACTTTGATATGGTTTAACCAGTATTTGGATTTTCATATTTTAATGGAATGGCTGAGGTTTCAGATAGAACTGTTCAAAATAAAGGGGGAAACGACAATAAGACTGCATCTGCTGATGGATCAATATACTGTCTACCATGCAAACAATACCGCAAAGATTGTGGCCAAATGGTTTTGCAAGAACTGTACAGGACATTTATGTTCTCCGTGTATTAAGTAGTACAAAATATAGGATCATGCGGTTTTTGATAATGTAGGCATACAATCTATAACTTTAAAATCAGAAAACGAAATGAGGAAATCCGACGCAGCGAACTTTGCCCTCACCACCCAATGGAAACTATATAATTTTGCTGCCACACTCAAAATACAGCTCATTGTGGTAATTGTGTTGCGTTTAATCACTACGGCAGCAAGTTTGATTTTGTTCCTTTTAACAAGAGACTACGTAGAGAATGAAGAGTTTAGAGCTATGAGAAAGCATTGTGTTGGTGAGGAAATCACAAACTGTGTAGCTGGAATAGACAAATGTTAAAATGAATGAGGCTGAGAGGAACTTCAATTTACAATACGATTCATAGTTTACACTATCCAATAGTATACCTATTAAACACTTCAATACATGTAGTTTACACCAACAGGTTTTTTTTAACATTTTTAAGGCAGCCTGCTAAAACGACAAAAACGAGACATTGTATTAGCTTTCAGCTTTCTTCTCGATTTTGTCAATACTTATTGACCATCATTATGCGTTCTCCATGTACTTTAACTTTGCGCTTTCACTTGCACGAGTTTGATTATGCTTAATGTTGTACTATTTATCTAAATAAATACTGCTTAAATCAAATGAGCTATGCTGTACATTGTAGCGTTTTTTTTTTTATATTTCTTTGTTATGTTTACAAACAAGTTAATTGTTGTATTCTGTCCGATTGAGTTTAAACTATTGTATGGTTAATTACTCTCTACTGGTCAAAACTACTGCTTCAGACAGCCACTTTGAAAGCGAAATGTAGTTATATAAAATTAAATGACGTTTAACAAAGACGTTCTTGTAATTCATTTAATTAACTTGATGTAAATGTGCTGGCTTTTTTATTGTTCAGTAGCTTTCCAAAAACGGTAGCTGGCCCAATATAGTCGGATCATTGCAATTTTGTAATCATAAAACAAGATAATGTAAGTTGTATAAAAAGGTTATAACACCATATATTGTGTTGCATGTATTAATAATTTTCGAATGTATTAATTCTTGACTTTTTTCGGCTTGATTCCTTCGTTGACGTGATGTTGGTATCCGATCGTTGTGTACTTGATACTGATTTATCAGTGTATATGTAATTTTTGCGTTATTTTTCATTGTTTTCAAGTCGATGCGTTCTCTGATGAGGCTTATATATTCAAATTAAATAATCATTGACAAATGATGGGCTGATGAAAGTGTCAGATGCATGCCAATCTAACTAGTTTAAGCCCCCAGTAGACTCGAGTTCCAGTTAACTCTTTTTTCACCGACAGTTCCTATGCGGTAATACCATCATATTACGGTAAAGCAATCTTGATGTGGGTATATTTACACCTCAACTTCCATTCCTTAAATGAACGTCATTTCGGCAATTGCGTTCATCAATCGATGAACGCAACATCTTCGGATATGTTCGGATCGTAATTCATTGCATAACAAATATACATGAAAGCTATTGATCTTGTTGTTGGTTGTATTGTGTCTGCAGGTCCCGTAAAATATAGATCAACATTTTTAAAAGTGTTAGTTTATTATATTTTAAATATATTGGTACCAGAAGTATTTCAATTTTACGTTTTAAAGTGATTTCAAGTGGTTGATCTTTTCCCGCGTTATTGTGACTTCATTTGAAAAACATGTTTCCGGTGATAGTCGGGTCGTTCTATTTACAAAATGGGTAAGAACGGATTACTGAAAGGTTTTCTTAAATGAAATAAAGTATTTTTTTAACAATTCTTGAATGAAATAATGAACTATTGGTGTAAATATAAGGAATGAATTGCGGGGTTGATGTCATTATCGGGGATATGAACGCAATTGGGTTGGTCAAAGTACTCCACACACATTCCTTAAATGGTTGTTTATGGTGTTTGTATTTGTGTATGTGGTGTAAGTTTGGTTTTGGTTTTCGTTTTTGTGCATGTGGTGTTAGTATGTTTGTGTCTTAAGTTTTGTTGTTTGGGTCCTTTGCCCTGTGCCCCTAAACAGTAAATGTATTTTTGACCATGATTTTCTTCATTTCAGAAAACGAAGTCTTTCGGACATAAAAGTTGTTTTTGAAAGAAAGATTGATTATCAAAATTTGCAGAAATATATAAATCCTGATCTCGCTTATTAGGCCGAACCAGTTTAAGGATTAAAGGTTTTTGTTTTTCAGTCTGTATAGTGAGATCATGGACATTAAAGTAAGATAAAGTATCCAAAGCTTCTCCCCGACGGAGCGAATCCCTTTAAACGAATTGAATAGATGACAATTCTTATTGTTTTCGGCCTTCTTTTGTTTTTTAAAGTTTTATAAAAACAATTTGCTTTATTTAATATTGATTTTTGGCATTAAAAAAACCTTATCGAATTCAACGAATCGCCTCAAATCTAAATTTCACAATTGTTAAAGTTTCCAATGGCGATAATTCAAATTGCTTATTTGAAGAAGAAAGTCCGAACACTTGTTTTTAGAACACAGTGAAAAACAGGGAGTCGAACCTGTTTTGTGTTTTCCGAATATAAGTAAGGGAAATGTGTGATGCGGAATGAAATGGCGGAGGCCACACGTGTAAGCTTCTATCAGTTTTTTAACCAACGTATCTAGAGGCTTAAACAAAAAAGTTATTGAATGTATAAGCTGAACGATTGCTTATTTACAAACTGAAAATAGAAAATTGCGTGACTTGAAACTGTGTTTTTAGTAAAAGTGCACCATTCTTGTACCTATTCTAACTATTTTTCATTGATTTTTTTGCATATTTTTTTTTCGACGGTAAGTGCACCTACATGGGCACTATACGGCCTATACGATTGGTCTATGTTTAAACACCTTGTATGTTGGGCTAGGAAATTTAATGCATCAGAATCAGAATAAGCGTGCTTTAATAGAACTGTTTAAGACGCGGGCTGTGAGACATGTTATCATTTATAACAAAATGCAATTTGTTACGCAATAAGAACGTACCGCGTATTTGTTATGCATAATTACCTACCAGTTACACTTGTACCAGATTGACCCGACGCCTCCTCCCCCTTAAATCGTCAGAGTTGACTCTTTATTTCAATATAGGAGTAAAAAAGAAATTAAATATGGCAAAAATGCACTATTGTACAAACCCTCCTGCAACCACTTTAAACCAAATCATAATCGGCTCTGAGGCAGGGCGCAAGTCAAAAAGGTTACCGCGGCCCCTAATTAAAAACCCCTGTAACGTCAATTCCTGGATCCGCCCCTGAAAATGCATTGTCACATTAAACTATACAACAATAAAGGAATGATTGACTATTTCTTGGTGGGGAGCGGACCCACGGCAACTCGTTTTGCATTTGTTGTTATAAAAGCTAGCTCGGGCCATAGCCAGACAAAAGAGGTGCCGCTATACAATGTATATCAAGTTATTATTTTAACTATCTAAAACCAAAATACACAAGAGAGCTTGAAGTGTGTTGTTTTCCGTCGCTTTCAGTCGAATTCGATTTTGAATTTCGAAATAAAGTCCCAGGGCAAAGCTTATTTTATTGATTTATAATTACTTAATCTTATACATTAATTGGCAATTCTATTCTAAAAGTGCCGATTATTTATTGAGAATAACATGTTATTATTAATGTTATTGTCAGCACGATAATTCCATCGTCGCTTATGCTCTTCATTCTTTATGGGGGAAATAAACGAATCAACCAATCAATGCACAAACAGTTGTGGACAGCCTTAATCTCCATCGTATGATTTTTAAGTTGTCTCCCTTTGTTTATAATTTCCATAGCCTGACCTAAATATGTCGCAGTAAATGTTTTGAGTAAATGTTATTTGCAACGATTACGGCGGATATAAAAAAGAGTACTGCCTTCCTTCATCTTTATACGTATGTTGTTTTTATCACGGTAATAATTTATATAAAATAATATATATGTATGACACAAAGTATCATATTTAAAATATTCATGGCGTACCCGGAAGTTAATCCGTTTCATTTGAAGTCAAAATGAAAAATAAATTCATCCTATCACTTCTCGTTTCACAATATTGTAAATAAAATGTGTTTTTATAGAAAATAAAAGTTCAGTTATTTTGTATGGTAAACCGTGGAAAGATTTGTGTAAAGAATATAGAATACATTATTGGTTAATCTTCAATTAGGTTACGCTATACTGATACAAATAGATGTAAGTTGGTTTTACCTGTATTAAAGTAAAAACGCTTTTCAATGAAAATAAATGTTTAGAGATTGATATCAACGACCTCAACATAAAGTGAATCAAAAAGTATTTACTCTTATTTCATGCATATTTGTGAAAGAGTGGAAACATTGCTGAATGATAACTTGATCATTTCCCTATGGCTTTAGAAGAACAACTTTTTACAAATATCTGTTAACATTGCAATTAGAACACATCGTTTTGAGTTAGAGTATACCATGTGGAAACAAATGTATTGTGTTAAAATGCTTCAGCATTTGTTATTTAAAACATTATAATGGCTGCCTAATAATTATTAAAGCGTGTTTTCATTTTTAGTTTATGGATTCCTTCTTTGTTAACAATCACATGGGAAATAATTTTTCCATCAACATTCTGATATATAATCTAAAAAACAATCCAGTAGAGGATCTTCCTATATTTAGGTCTTTACTTTCATTAATGTCAACACTAAGGGTATGCTTGCTGTACAATTGCTTAATTTGAATTCATACAAAAACTTATTATTCAACTGTGTATTTAATGCAAAAAGACAACAGTAAGTTATGCATTTATAATGCCCCGATTCGAAGAGAGGGAGTTTATTGCTTTGCACATGTGGGTAGTTCGTACGGCTGGTAGGTCGGTAGACCAAAGCTGGTATCGGTGATAACTTGACAATGCCTCGACCTATGGTCCTGAAACTTGACTTGGAGGTTAGGCGTCACCATAAGATGACTCCTATTGATTATCAGGTCATCGGGTTAAAGGTCATAGTCACAGTGACCTTGAACGTGAAAAGCTTGTTCGAGTGATAAGTTGCCAATGCTTAGAACTTTGGTCCTCAAACTTGACATTTGAACTGGGCTTGACCTGTATATAGCCCTATTGATTGTACAGTCATCATGTTACAGTGAACTAAAGTGCGAAAAGCTTGTTCGAATTATAAACTGACAATGCTTGCAGACATGACCCTCAAAACCTGACTTGTGTGTATGACCACTAGATGACCCCTATTGACTTTGAGATAATCAAGTCAAAGGTAAATGTCACAGTGTCATTGAATGCGAAAAGCTTGTCTTGAGTGCTTACTTGACAAGCCTGCTCCCCTGGCCCTCAAACTGGACATGAAGGTTGGGCGTGACCAGTAGATGATCCCTATTGAATTTGAGGTCAGCAGTTCAAATGCCAAGGTCACTGTGACCTTGAATGAGAATTTGTTTACCGAGTGACAACAATATTTGCACACGTGACCCTCAAACTTGACATGAAGGTTGGTGGTGTGACAATTAGATTATCCCTATTCATTTTAGGTCATAAGGTCAAACGTCAGTACCAGTGGCATTGAATGCAAAAAGTATCCGAGTGATAACTAGACAATGCAAAGACCTATAGTACTCAGGATATTGGGTGTGACCTGTAGATGACGCCTTTATATGTTGGGCTGATTTGGTCCAAAAGTCACGGTCATAAAAACTTTAAACGCGAACAGTTTGTCCTTGACAATACCACCAACGGTCCTCGAACGTGATGAGGAGGTGTAACCAGTGTTGGGATCATTAGGTCCAAAGGTCAAGGTCAAAACACACGCTAATGTTATGCACCAAAATAAATTCTCCCGGTTATGCACCTGAAAGCACTTATATTACAAATAAAAAAATAGTATGACGAAAAATAGAAAACCGATACCATATCCACTCTCTCAAGGGGACTAACACTAAGCTGGCGGATATCTAAACCGTTATCGAAAACATGGGTATCATCACGTGATAATTTCAATCAACCAATCACGCTATAGATTTTTTTAATCGCGTAAGTAACGCATTTAAAATTGTGAAGGCCAAAGACAATATTTGAGCATACATCACTATTTGTTGAACGATTTTAGCCGTCAGTGTTTAAGTTTATACACTGATTTGCCACACTTAATTCCTTAATAAGAAATCTTTAAAAAATGCATTTTACAAACCTAGAACGATTCTTTTTAACACATATTTTATCAATGTATTTGGCATGGAAATATTAAAAATAATGTTTCTTACGATTTTTACAAAATATAAAGCTATGTCTATTAGTAAGTTAAGAACTTAAGTACAACTTATTGTCAGTATGATCTCAGTATATGTATATTATTTGTTTGTAATTTGTTTCATATTGAGTCATTTGGAAAAGTTATATGAGCCATAAATTATTAGCAATTCATGATCACTTGTATATTTTTTAATGATTGCATTGCCAAAGACCTGTGATATTTTGTCTTGACATTTAGCGTTTGTAATGTGTTTGCATTTTTGTTTGGGCTCATCTATTTTGAAAACATTAATTGTGATAGGCTTGTCGTCGTTGTTGACGTACAAACACTGACCTTTGTGCACATGTTGCCAACGACGATAATAATACTTACTGTAATGCTCTGGCTCTAAATATTGCTCTAACTCCCGCTTTGAATATTGTCAAGTTGTATTCCGTCATAGGTTTAAACAAGCCACTTGAAAACATTACTTTGAACATAACTTAAACTTTCAAGTTATTCACATCAAAATTTGTACACATGTTGCTAATGTCAAAGTGCCTATATACATTGAATTCCATAACCCTTTTTTAACCAGGTTTTCAGATAGTGAAACCTGGTTATTAGAATGGCGAACATTGTTGTTCGGGCGGGCGGGCGGTCGGCCGGGCGGCGACAAACTCACCTATGAAACTGAATGACTTTAGTAAGGGTTGACATATCTTGACCAAATTTGGTCTATAGAAAGAGTTTATGGGTACCTTTCATGGGATTGCGTTTGGGGTCCCTAGGGTTAAGATCAAGGTCACTGTTACTAAAATAGAAAAACGGTTGAAACTGAATAAATTTAGTTAGGGATGACATATCTTGACTAAATTTGGTCTATAGGAAGAGTTAATGGAGACATTTCATGGGATTGCGTTTGGGGTCCCTAGGGTCAAGGTCAAGGTCACTGTTACTAAGATAGAAAAACAGTTGAAACTGAAAAACTTTAGTAAGGGTTGACATATCTTGACCAAACTTGGTCTATAGAAAGAGTTTATAGGTACCTTTCATGGGATTGCGATTGGGTTCCCTAGGTTCAAGGTCAAGGTCACTGTTGATTAAAATAGAAAAACGGTTGAAACTAAATAACTTTAGTTTGGGATGACATATCTTGACTAAACTTGGTGTACAGGAAGAGTTTATGGATACCATTCATGGGATTGCGTTTGGGGTCCCTAGATTCAAGGTCACTGTTACTAAAAATAGAAAAAATGGTTCAAACTGAATATCTTTTGTTAGGGTTGACATATCTTGACCAAACTTGGTCTATAGTAAGAGTTTATTGGTTTATTGAAACTTTCATGGGATGGCGTTTTGGGGTCCCTAGATTCAAGGTCAAGGTCATTGTTACTAAAAATAAAAAAACAGTTGAAACTGAATACTTTTAGACAGGGTCTACATATCTTGACCAAACCAGGTATAAAGGAAGCGTTTATGGATACCTTTCATGGGATTGCGTTTGGGGTCCCTAGATTCAAGGTCAAGGTCACTGAACCTAAAAATAGAAAAATGGTTGAAACTGAATAACTTAAGTTAGGGTTGACATATCCTGACACAACTTGGCATAAAGGAAGAGTTTATGACTACCTTTCAATGGATTGCATTTGGGGTCCCTAGAGTCAAGGTCACTGTTACTAAAAATAGAAAAACAGACACAGGCTGAAGTTCTTCTGTCAAGCATTAAAAACCTGATTTCGTCGCATTGCGGCGTTTCTTGTCTTATTTTCGTAAAGCTAAGCCCCTAATTCTACTAAAAAAAACACGATTACTGGCGTTGGATACGTGGCGCTCTTGTTCAGACAAAGTCACAGTTATAAAAGACAAAAAAAGAAGTTACCAAATGTATAAAGAAATCATTCTTAAGGACACATCAAGCGGTTATGTATGTTTTGATTTATCAAATGTATCAAAAATCCTTCGGAAACAGATATCATAGTAATGTTGTATGTTTTGATTTTCAGGAATGGCTGAGGTTTCAGGTAGAACTATTAAATCCGCAGGTGAAGGAGAAGAAGGCAGTGAGAATTCATCTGCCGATGGATCAATATACTGCCTGCCATGCACACAAGACGGCACAAAGATTTCGGCCGAAGGGTTTTGCAAGAACTGTAAGGAACATTTATGTTCTCCGTGTATTAAGTACCACAAGAAATTCGGGATCACTAAGAAACATTCGATACTTGATAAAGCACAAATGCCCTCTACAACTTACAAATCAGAATACGAAATGCGATGCACCGAACCATGCCCTTACCACCCGATGGAAGTAATTAAGTTTTACTGCCCAACTCACAACACAGTACACTGCGGTAATTGTGTTGCTTTTGATCACCGAGGCTGCAAGTTTGATTTTATTCCTGATATAGCAAAAGACTACATTGAAAGTGACGAACTAAGAGACATAAGAAAACATGATGTTAATGAGGAATTTACAAAATGTGAAGCTGAAATAGACAAATGTTTAAATGAGGCTGACAATGTAGCGCATTCCGAGCTTCAAAATATTAGACTAGTCCGAGATGAACTAATTGATCACATTACCGAACATGAGAATGAACTTAAACTAAAATTGAATCAGATAAAGGAAAGCCAGAAAAGGTTTTTGAATGACAGGATGTCACGTGTTTATGCTAAGAAGTCAGAATTCGGGAGTGAAACTGTCAACTTGTTGAATAATGATGACGATATCGTACAGCTTTTTGTCAAAGGGAAGCAGTCTGAAGGATTGTTAGCTACCTGTAAAACAGCACTAGATGATATCGAAAAAGGCCCAGCGTTAGATTCCTATACATTTGAGAGAAATCCAACCATAAACAAGCTCATTCAGTCTACTGGGGTTCTTGGTGCTATTGTGGAGAAGGAAGACACGCAAAAGACTACGCATGCGGGTTTGTATCTTCTCCCATCTGCCTTTTAAGTGTTAATACTGCTTAAAGAAAGATAACAAATTGTGATAATATGATTCATAAATGTAAATTACTCGCTCAAAAATACTAAACGACACAGATGTAGTCGCAATCCGAAATTTAAAAAGAAATTCTATGTCCCTGAAGGCAAAACTTACCAATTTCGTACAAAATGCATTAATTGCAAAAACACGCTTTAATGGGTACTATTGATTGTAAAATATCAGAATTTCAGACTTAACCTTCAATTAACCTACATGAAACAAGCACGCATAAACAATTATGATTAATAAACACATTAACCAAAGTATTTCTTTCCAGTTAAGCTTAAATGCATTAATGCTTTTGAGCATTGAAACCCTCCATGATCCCACTGCAGACTATATCAAATAAATACAATTAAAATACCAGGCATGCATACGTCGATACCGGGAAACATGGAACTTTTTATTAACAAGTGGTTTTGTGTTGCGACAGCTTTAAAATCAATAAATTAAATAAAAAGGTGGACAAGTGTGTATTTTAAAAATATCTTCGGTCTTAGTTCTCTATGTAACTGACCTCAAAATCGCGCTCCTTTAATCGGAATACTGCTTATAAAACTTGACTTAGATTATATTGAGTCTATAATTCTAACCTTTACGGGGCAGAGGTATGTCGAAAGCATCTCATACACACAGGGTACAATAATAGGACTCCCAGTAAAAATGAGACTGATTATTGCAGCAATAATGTATAACAGTTTTGAAATATTATTGAGTGGTACATTTAACATGTAATCATAAATCAATAAAAATGCTAAAGCAAGAGTGTTCTTTTCTTGTGACCTACTTTAAGACGAGACATTGCCAATAACCTGTCTTTTTTTCAAGATATTTTTATTTTATGATTATAGGGTGAAAAACTGTGATTTCTCAATATTTAACCTTGGTTTTGAAAATATTTGACATACTAATATATTGTTAACAATACATTAAATATAACATTACTCAAGATATCAACTAATATATTCTGTCCAAGGTACATAACGGTTTGGAAAGTGAAGGTGACCCATCGATATTTTTTTTGGAAAATGCCAGTAAATGACAAATGCCCATGTGACATTTGACATGCATGATACACGTTAAGGTCTCTGGTGTTAAATTCAATATGCCTTCCACCTTTGGTGAAATTATTATTAGATTTAAACTTCCACTGACGGTTTCAATATGTACCATGCAATGTTATCCTACAAATGCTAATTGATTTCATACTTTTACTCTCACTTTTTACAGGGTTAAAAATGAGGAAAGCTCAAACTTTGAAGTACTTTGACATAAGGGGAAAACAAGTAAAAGTCTATGAAGAAATTAAATTATTTCGGATCGGATTTCATAGCACGACATGCCTTACGCTCCTGCCCGATGAGCGGTTGCTGATAACTGATCATGAGAACCAGTCATTAAGGATGCTCGACACTAAGAGCAATAAATCGCTCTCGAGCTTGGCGCTTTCGAACAAACCGTGGGGTGCGTGTCTCGTGTCCCCCAAAACGGTGGTCTGCACAATGCCATTTCAGACATCTAAGAATATGCAGTTCATATGCATAGGTGACACCAAGCTTTCTCTTGCTAACAGCATCTGTGTGGCTGGTGATTGTTACGGTGTGGATTGCTATGAAGACACATTGTTCGTATGTTACGGTGACCAGAAGAAAATTGAGGCCATGTCAATGAATGGTGAGGTCATCCATGAAGTAAGCAATAAAACATCCGAAAGATATTTATTCAACAGCTTGAAGTATATCAAAGTCCATGAAACAGAACACTCTACCTCCATATATGCAGCAGATGCTGGACGATTTACAGTTACACAATTAAGTCTGAGTCTTGAAATACTCAAAACCTTTGAAAACCCAAAGCTGAAATGTCCTTTTGGCTTGGAAGTCGTTGATTCTTCTCAACTGCTTGTCTGTGGAAAGGATAGTAACAACATTGTCGTGCTGAATACATTAACTGGCACCATGTCTACAATTCTTGAGAACATAGGAATGCCATCAAGTGCGTATTTCTGTCAAAAAAGTAATAAACTGTACGTTGGGTTTTTTTCCTATAAAAATAATGAGATTTACCTCTTGACATATAAAATCAAATAGAAGCCATTGGTGAAGTTAAGGGCTGAAATGTGTTCATAACGATGGCACAGGCATAGTTTAGCCGTTGTTCGATGATATTTCAAATTACAAGAGAACAGTATATTCGAAATTTGAATATTAAAGAAATATAAAACAGAGAACGTACTTTTTAGTTTAGCTTTGCTCTTTTTGTTATATAATAACAAATCAACTCCGATCAATTAGATTAACGGCTTTCGGCAATTGCGAATATTTTCCGATGAACGCAACATTTATATTAGGATATGTTCGGGCCGCGAAATCTTTCGTCGTTTTAAAATAAATTAGATAATTGTTTAGCCTTTTATTGTATTATGTTCACGAAAGACTGTAATCAGCATGTTGGCATGTTCATTAATGATTTGTTAAATATATGTTTTCATTGTGTAACTTTGACGTCTTATGATAAACTTTTTTTCCGGCAACGGTCGGGTCGTTCTATTTACAGAAAAGGTGAGAAAGAATTAGTTAGGTTTTCTTGAATAGAATTAGGTATTATTTAACAATTTTGAAAAGAAATAATGAGATATTGGTGTAATTATAAGTAATAAATTGCGTGATTGATGTCATTATCGGGGACTCCACACACTTAAATTAGCCCAACTACGTGTATATCCCTGTAATGACATCACTCACGTAATTCATTCCTTAAATGTTGGAATACGGTTGAGGTCGAGCACCGGTTTACAGAAAACGTATCTGAGGTGGTAACCCCGACATCAATATATTGAAAATATTTCAGTTTGCTTTTGTATTGTGCTGTTTTTCCTCGAACAATGTATGTAAGTATTATATGAAAAACTACAGAAACAAGCACAAATAAGGCCTTGAGCCTTGTGCTTTTGAACTAAGCATTTGTTCTTTGTTAAACATCTATGTTTTCTATTAGTTTCCATTGTACTAGTATAATACGTTTCTTTAATGGGTTAACAGGCTTTCTACTGGTCTCTTATTTTCCTCCTTTTGTGGTGAAAACAATGCTGAATTTGAGATTATTTTATCTTTATTCGTTGATTTTGATCACCGATTATCTGGTCATTAGTATTTTCTGATGCAAAGAATTTTTTGTTAACAAAGTGTTATTAATATGTTTACGACGAACACAATTATGTCTGTCTGTCTGTCCTAAGCAGCAAATACCAGTCAATTGAAACATTTCCGACCTGAGTAACCTGATTGCTATAAACTTTTCAGCAACTTCTAACTGTTTTTTAAGCCTTAGTTTTACTACAGGTTTGATGAAATAGGTTGAAGAAGTTAAAAACGTTTGGTAATATATTATTGTTTTTAAAAATAGTCTTCAACTAGTGTACAGAATAAAAAATATCTCTTTTTTATCTCAACAATCATTTTTCCCCACTATTTCTTCATAAATGCTCCTATTTGTTCCTACGTTTACAAGGTACACTGTTGCCGAGTCCGGGGCAATAAGTCAGTTATTGTTATTGACTAATATTTTGTTGGAAATGCTGTTTGTTAATTGAATAGAGATATTAATTATACAGATTTATTTGATTAATAACGCTCAACAGTGGTATTTCGAAGATGCTCTGTCCTTATCTGGGATATTAAACGCGCTAATGGTCTTGATTGTTTCCATGCTGTTCATATCTACCTGCGGATCTTTCCAATTCAAAAGCAAAAGTCCCAAAACATCATTTAGTATAGTGTAGCCTCTGGTCTATGTTTTAATCTGCACAATACTTTGATTTTGTCACGTTTCGCATTTGATTGAATATTTTTCTGTCTTTTGACCAAAATGACTAATGACACATTTATATTTGAAATAACATATTGATAGCATAATTTAATTAAACTAGCTTATTTTTCAAAAAGTTACTATAACATAAAAAGGATACGTTTTAACATTTTCGAAGACTTTGTTGTAATTCATTACACTAACTTGATGCAATTATAATGAAACATTACCCATGATACAATTTCGGTGATGAGAATGGCTTAGGCTGTTTTAATCAGTATTAAGGGGAACTTTCCTAAATGCTTTTCAGTGGCCCAAAAGGACCAATGTTAAGCAAGTGTATTTAAATTGTTTTAAGAGATTTACCATGAAATTATCGTTGTACCTTTAACATATGTTTTGTTACATTTATACTGAATGAATTACTTAACTCGTGAATGATAGACTAATTTAATGAAAGTAGCTTATAAATGCTGATTTACCTTTTTTAATATAAACCTTTACTCACCTTCTGTTATTAAATAATTGTTAATAATAAACTTATCCTATGTTGTGTATAGACGATGTACTTTGTACTAGTATTATTAATATTCTGTCTGGCATGTATGTATTTTGTATATTTGAAAATGAACTTGATTACCGCAATATATTTTTTCAACTGAATTTGTATGACAATAATTGAATTACTGAATTACTGACGTTTCTATCATATGTATGTCAAAATATTTCTTTTTCAATTTTTCAATACAGAATTCGAACATGCTTGTGTCTCTCTTGCTTTGTACATATGTAGAAAAACTGTTGTTGTTTTTAATTGCTAGATTTTAACATTTTTCGTTTGAAAATAATTATGTACACTAAATCTTGGAATTACTATAATAATAGCATTTGTTATTAATCAAATCGTACTGTGCTTGGGTGTGCAAGTGTTTGGGTATGTGTGTGTGTGCGTGAGTATTATCCTTTTGCATACATGTTTATCCTATGCATAGAATTGTAATATAGTTTATGAATTTAGAACCGTATGTTGATATCTATGCTATGTATAGTAATAAATTAGACAAAAAAAGTATTATTCCGTTTCAAACAACCAGCATGATGCTTCACGTGAGAATCGGCAGTAGGCATTCTTGATCGATTTGTCTGGTTTTGTTTCTCAAGTAAAAAGACACGTTTTTAGATTTTGAGTTTTCACTGATCGTTCCAAGGCGCAAATCCCATCATTTATTGGTAAAGCTATTTTGATTCGTGTCTGTGTTTGGTGCTTGTGCATTTGTGTCGTTCTTTCAACATTGACGTTTATATCCTTACCCTGTGCCTATAAAGGGAGTTATATTTGAATGTTTGAATGACGGGGTTGTCCCTTTAGTTTTAATTGTATTATTGGCACTAAATAAATTAACGATTTATTAAGCGACTATATTAAATTTAGTTAAAAAAAACGAACAAAATGTTGTTCTGTTTGATAAAGAGAAATATTATAGTTTACTATGTGCTTCTCTTGTTTGTGTTATGTTTTTATTGTGTTTTCTGAACAATATATATACATGTCAAAGGGAGGACATACATGATATTAGTAAATACTAGTCATACTAATCTAAGACTTTAACAAGCGAACATACCATTTGAGATATTTAATATCTCTAATGCTGAGTGGAACACAGGTTTCTCTTTCTATCATAAGTGGATCTGACTCCAATATCACGAAAATACTTAAGTCAAATCTCAAACTCAATCTCAACTCATTTGACCATATAACATCAAAAAGATTGGAAAAACAATATATGTATTTCCACATTTTTAAACCGCATTCTATCATTGAATATGTTGATTGATCCCTTTGCTCTAGATACCAATGGAAAAAATATTCTACAGCCAAAACTGAACTTGAGTACAATTCATTGCCTTTTAACAATTACTCAAGTATATTTTTGAAATATTGTAAAAATCTTTCAATTACACATTCTATGAGAAAATACGTTTTCAAAAAGTATAAAAACATTCAAGATTTTGAAACATATTATGATTTTATGTGGTAAAATGAGTTGAGATTGAGATTTGACTTAAGTAATTTCGTTATATTAGGGCCAGTTGGTGATCGTTATAATGTAAATTCCTTTGAAGGCACGTTTGTTTGTATACATCGGTGAATAATAAGAAAATTGAAGCTATGACAATAGATGATAAAGCCGTCCATGACGTCAGCAATTCATAAATCGGAAAGTCAATGTTTTAAGTCTTTTTTTTTCAAGCAGTATCTTATGCAGATTAGAATCACCTAATATTAGGAGACGATATCGAAAACTTAAGAATTTATTAAGAAAGTCTAGGCGTTTTTGAATGACCCTCGGGCATGTTTCTTGAATTATGTTGCATATTGAAATCCAACCATAGCTGATGTATGCTGTAATAAACGATTTACGAATACTAAGTATTCAGACGTAAGTCGTCTGACGGGTTTTATTGGAGTTTTCAATTTCTTATTTTACAAAGTACGTTTCAGACAGTATATTTTCAATTGTTTAAGTTTCATGCATATAAGGGCAATTCCTGTTGAACGAATTGTTGCGCGGCCCGGGGCAAATATGACGCCATTTGGTAATTATTTGAACTTTAATCATTAATCTTTAATTTATCTTTCAATATTAACATTAAAATTAAGATGTTAATTTATACTTAGACATAAAGTCACTTTAGTATATTTTTTTACCAAATATCATTTTCATTGATCTCCATAATCCACAATTAAATATACATCAGGGATGGTTTAAAATATTGGTCTTGATCAAAACAAAGAACGATGTAGCTAATCGTATCGCATGCTTAATATAAGGAACATATATGTATACATGTTCGCTGAATTACGTTGTATATTCAATACCGATTTTGTTATTAAGATTTACACCTGTAATCATTAAAAAGAAGCAGACGTTCAGATATAATCAATGGCGGAAATCTAAAATTATAGAAAAAAACAAGGGTTACTGTTTTATCAGTTTAAGTTTAAATCACGTGAGCACTACATAATTATTAGAAGTATATTTTAATACAGATAATTGCTGAGCTTAAATCTAAACAAGTTGACCACTTTAAAGCCGTGGCTTTTCGATATTCATAAGACAGTACTAAGCTACATTTAGGAGGATTTTGCTATTTATGATTATATCAATGTGTTCTTTAGACTTACATTTAACAGAAATACAGAAACGTTGAATTGTTTGTCTAAGACTACTTAAGCCTACTTAAGCAGTTATAGCCGCTGAGATAGATTTCTTTTACGCGTTATGAAAAAAAAATGAAAGCGTTTAAAGGCTGTAGACGCGAGAAAAGAATATGTGGCCCCAACTTGTAACCGATAAGTGCCTGTCATAACATAAGAATAGGTAATGTAATAGGTAATGTAAATTGATGGATTTTAATACAATAGCTACTTTCATAACAGTAACTGATAAACCTATATGTACTAGGATATAAATTATGAACATTGCTTTCATCAAGCAAGTTTATTGCTAGTGTATATATTATCAAATGAAACCCGATATTTCCTGAGGATATTTTGACTAATTGTTGTACTTAACCTAAGGCAGGGTCTTTAAATAAACACATATCCATTTTCTGCGTAATAATCTAAAATTATCTCTTCCCCCTTATTTGGTCTTGTGTCTCATGTAGAACGTAAAACTGGGCCATTTGAAACTATTGCAAAAATGGTATTTTAACCATGTGTAGCATTTTTCACCATTATAATGACTCGTCTCTTAAGATTTCAAACGTCTCAAACTCAGACTTAATACTTTAGTGAATAGGGTTCCTGGTCTGACACAAATGCTACTATAAACATTTGCACATGTTTTTTTTATGGTACTAATTGTGTTACATGCTTCATATATATAATCTAACACATCCATTCAGAAAATAAGACAAAGTATATCAGCTTCCGTATTCACTAACGTCTTGGGCCTGAGGCTCAGAAAACTTAGTTCTTAAAGTTTGGGAATCATGGGAATCTAAGGAATCATTGGCACCACAACGTTTGCAAGTCGAGTCTAGTGCACGTTTAGCATATGAAATTCCATAATTTGTCAACAAATAAATCTACAAATGTGGGAGTAAATTACTATGAACATACGAAATTATGACACTTATCATAAGAAATGTTTACGTTGTCAACATCAAACTCCAGCACGTCAAGCAAGTACAGTCGTTTTTGAACATTGAGCATCCTTTGTGGAACTACATTCCCCGACTTTTTATTTCCATTTTCTTTTCTTAACTTGACGCAGAATTAATTTTTACTGTTTTATTTGACTGATTAAACACCATATTTCATCGAAAAACATGAAAACGAAAGCAATATTATTCAGCATAAATTTCAAAGAAAAGTAGCAAATGATATTCATCGTTAAAGTAAAATTACCATCCCTTTAAAATATATGTTATACCGTTTTGGGAGATAAAGCTCAGTCAACAAGAACATGGGATGACGTTCGAACGTTGACATCTACAGATCAGAATGTCCTTATATTACACACATCTAAAACTGACTAAACCATGAATGTAATTATGTACATACTTAAGCTTTCTAGTGTAGTATTAGAACATGTTGAGGCTCATCAGCCTGGTGGTAACATGTTAATCAATATATCAGAACTCATGGTGATATTATCACGTGTTTAAAACGTCATATGTTAAAATAATGATGATGACAGATGTTTACTAAAACGATTTGGTATTAAAAGCCCAAATCTAACTGTTTTCTTTAATCTCTTTCTCGTATCAGCTACCGTTCGCGTTAAACATACATTATCCTTATGCGGCCAGTCCACAGTTTTATAGCAAATATCATTTTCTGGAATAATGATAAATGAAATCACTCATGCCCGACTAAACTTAAGCGAACGTTTTATTAACTATCTGTTTGTTCATAGAGCATACTAGGTTAGTGCCGTGGATGGAGGAAGTTTATATGGCAAGGCGTATGAATTTATCGGGTGAGCCGCTTTTAAAAGTGCATACAAATGGATCAGTCACCAAACATTATCTGATGATGTAACAATTATTCCGCAAGTCACAGAGTACACTACACAGGTCATAGTTCAAGATCACGAGTGTTTACAAACTATTGCCACATGTTAAATGGATTTAATTCATGTTGATAGTGTTGGATGTTCAGAATTGCCCCGGCAAAGATATCATTCATTTTTGATGTAAGAGAGATTTTGTCATTCACTATTATTCATAATTATTATTACGATACTTATTATTATTATTATTATTATTATTATTATTATTATTGATGTAGATCGCCGGGGCGTTTCCGGAGCACATAATCAACAGCGGCGAGAAAATCTGCGGAGCTCCGTCGAGAAAGCACTTGAAAATCACAACTGACCGTACCAATACCGATGCAGTACCGGCGTTATAGCCAATGTGCTATTGAAATATCACTTTTCTGTAACCGACGTTGTATCGACAACGGTACCATCTGTACCAGTACAGTACAACTTAAGGCCAGCGTAGAGCCCCCGATCCAGTACGGGGCGTGGCTTGTGCTCTACCAACATCAACTGCGTCATAACGGAGTATTGCCATTTTACGGCTGTTGTAGTCCTGTTGCTTGCTCCGGTAGCGCAACGGCATATTTGTTCGAAATTTTATACCGTCTCCGGCCACCGATGTTCTGACGACGTCCTGACGATGTATTACTGTTCTTAACGATGTGATACCGTTGCGCTGTAGTACTAGAACCGATTTCTGAAAACCGCCACGTTTTGCTCCGGTAAAACCTAATCGTTTAGGTGTGATGGACCCTTTACTTTGGCCAGAATAATTGTTTATAACAAAGAATAAAAATATATTAAATAACATACTAGTATATTTCTTTTTACCTTTTACCAAATAATGTTAATTTTTATTTCAATTTGAATGGACACGTTCATTGTTGTTGTTGTTGTTTTAAAAGTAGTCTTATGCAATAAAGTCAACTATTTATAGTGGTGAATGCATTATAACAATATGCAATCGACAAATCAATTAGTGGTTTTAATGAATGCGCCATTCAGGGAACTGCCTATAATATTATTTTTGCCATTCTCTTCACATACGTATAACGCCTCACAATTATTGTATTTATTAATCTTCTGTTTTTTCCTATTTTAAGGTATTCGTATATTGTAAAAGGTTCTTAAACCATATGTAAATACATTGTTTGAAAAGTATGTAAATTTTAGTATAAATGCATCTAACAACCTAATAATTAATTCAGTAACCGAAATGACGTCAGCATTTCGTCACTACCACGTGAAAAGACTACAACCTATTTTGCCGCGTCTTTGATGACTTGCCTCTACATTAGTCTTTATTAAATCTCCTACATGATTTGCCATTTCATCTGATTAAAACATGTTCAACCTTCTTTTTTAAACGAAGTGCACGCATCAGCACAGTCTATGTATTAATTAAAATCTTAGGTATTAAGAATGGGCGGAGTGAGCATAGCAAACAAACCTTTCTTTATCATTTAGATTTAATTTAGGTAATCTTACTGACTTAGAATACGACCTCATAGGCTGACACATTATTAACGCAAAATCTGACGCAGGGAGTGTGTATCGAATGAGTGGCTTTACGGACCTTTAAAAACTCGCGATAGTTGAAATTCTTAATGATTTAGCCTTGTACTTATTGATTACCTGTCAGAAATTTCATTGTTTGTAAATATAGGTTGTATTCTTATCAATAATAGTTCACTGGGTTGCACATGTGAACGATAAATTTGCATGTGCGATAAGAGTGTGACTTGTTCTCAACCTGTCGATATCACCATGGTTTGAGTCATCAACAGAATGAAGATTTGAGCCCGCTTTACATTTTATAAATAATAGTATACATTTAGTGCCTAAATGGATTATTAAAAGGTAAATTGAAACAATGTGAACTTTTTGATGTTTTTGAGCACAAAGTTGTGAGTACCGTCTTTATTGAAAATAAAATGTGCATGTACACGGCATTACCTGTTATAATTGAAGTTGTTTTGACTTCCGCTTGTATGTTAATAAGAGTGTCATTGTATGCCGTTTCCAAGGGCTGATGATAAAATTTGGTGGTATAACTTGGTTAAGAAACATAGCGTGGCATGGCACTTGAGGCTAAGTTCGATGTTATTAAGACATTGTTTAACATGTGTTAGGACTTACGTATTGTGATCATACGTGAATATATCTAGATCGCCTAAGATTTCGTACACGTTTTTTTCATTTACTTTTCTGGTCCTTCGGGATTATTACCAATGTCGCTAAGGCGCTTGGAAATAGAACACCGCTAAGGCCAGGGATGGGGGGGGGGGGGGGGGGGGGCTTTGATAGTATAACACAATTTATATATAATTTGTGCTTCAGATGTATCTTACTTACATAATAAATGTTTGAAAAAATGTTTTTGAGACCGTTTAAAGGCTGATACGTATATTTTTCATGTAAACCACTAATGGTGTGTATGCCCATTTGTCATTAAAGCGTTTCACTGTCGTGCCATTAAAAAATAATATTAGGTAGTTGTTTCAATCCGGCTACTTTACCCCCTATCGCTTTAGCTCGTATCTAGTTTGAAATTAAATTCAGCAGATAAAAGTAAGAGACCTACAAACGAAAATATAACAAATCTTTTGTCGTTTGTTTCAAGGGTTTATAACTTTTCTATAACGCTATTATATAACCTGTCTTATTTGTATCATTTATAAACCATATCAAGATATAAGCTTTTATCATTCGTAATTTCTTCAGAAGTAGTAGATTTAGGTATACAAGAGACATTTCAACGATAACAAAAGTACGGAGTACCAAAACTTGATAAATATGTGCATTTGTGATAACGTGCCATCTAGGTAAATATCTATACTTGGTTATTATCGGAGAGAAGGAGACCATAACTCATAGCTATAATTTAAGTTTATTACCCGTAGTAAACAAAAGCAGGTGTATTGCATTCGCAGTTTCACTACGTATAAAACATATTATCATTGAACCTTGGCGTGTATTTTGAACTTTTATTTTAAAATCACAAAACACTATACTGTATGAATTTAAGAAATGACTGAGGTTTAAGATAAAACTGTTCAAAATAAAGGAAGAAACGACAAAAAGACTGCATCTGCTGATGGATCAATATACTGTCTACAATGCACACAAGACGGCACTAAGATTGTGACTATTTGATAAATTAGATATCTCCAGGTTGATCACATTTCAACTCCTTCTCTTCGGCTCGAAAAAGGATAAGGACAAAACAAAAATCAGATGTATCCAAATATCTACCACCTACTTCTTGACTTGTCATTTCCCTACATTTCTAATCACTCGTACTCTTCTATTTACTTTATTTCACACCGGTAACACGTCTATTCTCTGTTGAAGTTTGAAGTTGACTATCCACTATTGTACATACTAAACACTTCGATACACGTAGTTCACACCAATTTTTTTTTATACATTTTAAAAGCAGCCTGCTAGAACGACAGAAACGAGACTTTGTATAAGCTTTCAGCTTTCTTCGCAATTCTGTCAATACTTTTTGACCAACATTATGCGTTCTCCATGTACTTTAACTTTGCGCTTTCACTTGCACGAGTTTGATTATGCTTAATGTTGTACTATTTATCTGTATTGTTTATCTAAATAAATACTACTTAAACTAAATGAGCTATGATGTACATTGCAGCGTTTTTTATATAACTTTGTCCTGGTTTTAAACATTTTAATTGTTCTATTCTGTCTGATAGAGTTTAAACTATTGTATGGTTTGTTACTTTCTACTGGTCAAAACTACTGCTTCATGTAGCCACTTTGAAAGCGAAATGTAGTCAACTGAAAAATTAAATAACGTTTAACAAAGACGTTTTTGTAATTTATTTAATTCCCTTGATTTTAATTTGATGGCTTTTTTTATTGTAGCTTTCCAATAACTTATGCTGGCCCATACTAGTCGGTACATTGCAGTTAGATTGTCATACGACAAGATAATGTAACTGGTATAAAAATGGTATAATGTCTTTAGTTCATTGTTGTTTGGGTCCTTGCCCTGTTCCCCTTAACAGTTAATGTATTTTTTATCATAATTTTCCTCATTTCTGAAAACGAAGTCTTTTGGACATAAAATGTTTTTTAAAAGAAAGATTGAATACCAAAATTGGCAGAACTGTATATAAATATATACGCCGAACCTGTTTAAGGATTAAATGTTGTTGTTTTTGTAGTTTGTATAGTGAGATAATGGACAATAAGGTAAAATATATATATCCAGACATCTCCCCGACGGAGCAATTCTCTTAAAACGAATTGAATAGTTGACACTTCTTATTCTTTTCGCCTCTTCTATTTTTTAAGTTTTATAAAAAATATTTCTTTTATATAATATTGATTTTTTGCATCTTTGCAAACTTATCGAATTCAACAAACCGCCTCAAATCTAAATTTAACAATTCTTACAGTTTTCAATGGCGTTGTTTCAAATTGCTTAATTGAAGAACAAAGTGCGAAAACGTGTTTATAACATACAGTGAAAAGAGGTCATCGTATGATTGCATATGATAGAAATTTTGTTCAAGGTAGTATATGTTCTGTTCTGTTCTATAATACATTTTTGAATTATGTTTGTGTGTTTCTTTGATTTTTTGTCTTCTTTGACATGGATATTTTTTGTTGTAAGCATTTCTTGATTTATACATATACAGTATAGAACAATAATTCGTGTAATTATTTTTGTAAAATATGTTTAATTGCTCATTGTTTATGTTACATACAAAAGGGTCATAGGTCACACGGGTATCAGCAAAATGATATCTTGTTCGTTTTGTTTTGTTCACATATACATTGTAGTCATGATTACAAATAATACTAACGAGATGGTAAATGACCTTATCAAAATACATCATGCACAAAAATACAGTCCTAATATTATAAGGCCAAGATACGCTTTTCAGAAATCGCTTTTTTATTTTTTTTATTTTCAGAAATATTGGTTAACAATGTTAAAGTGTGTTATTACTCGTCTCTTTCAGTCGAATTCGATTTTCAATTTCGAAAAATAATCCCAGGAAAAAAAGAAATTAATTGATTTACACTAACCGTAAATTGTATACAATAATTGGCATTCCTATTAAAATGTGACGATTATTTATTGAGAATAACATGTTATTATCAGAACGGTAATTCCATCGTCGCGTTTGCCCTTTATTATTTAAGGAAGAAATAAAAGAATCGATCAGTCAATGCATTAACGGTTGTTTTGCAGCCTTAATCTTCCTCGTCTGGGTTTTTTAGTTGTTTCCCTTTGTTTATAATTTCCGTAGTCTGACCTAAATATGTCGCAGTAAATGTTTAAGTGCATGTTCTTTGCAATTATTACAGCGGATACAGCAACAAAGGGTACTGCCTTCCTGCATGTTAATAATCAGGTATGTATTTTATTGATCACGTTAATGCTTGATATAGAAATGAATATGTATGGCACAAAATAGTCTACTGTTTAATGTTTTAGTTTTGTTGGCGTACCCGGAAGTTAATTCGCTTCATTTGAAGTTCAAATGAAAATCTAGTTAGATTTGACATTATGCTTATATTGATAAGTTCCGTTCCAATAACCACTTAAGTTATATTCTATCATATTATGGTATTGTGCTGAAAATGTGCTAAAAAAAAACCAATTCGTAAACTAGCTATTGTTCGAACATAAAGTGATGACGTACACATTTCGGACAATGTAAATTATCGTTTCACTTTTCGTTTCACATTATAGTAGCTAAAAGATGTTTTTTTGTAGAAAATTAAAGTTACAAGTTATTTTTGTATAGTAAACCATTGCTAAAGTGTAAAGAATATAGAAAACATTATCGATTAATCTTCAGTTAGGTTACTCTATACCACAGGTGTCCGTCACATAGCTTGATCACTAAAATATGGCCCTTCAGTCATTTGATATTGTTTAAAAAAATATCTTCTTCTTTTTTTTAATTATGGCCTTCAGTCCTTTGATATAGTTATTGAGCCTCGTCATTGTTTCATAATTGGCGTTTTCAGTGTTGAGTCTGCGCATTTTGTCTGATGACGTTAGAAATGTATCAAGACCTGGAATAAAAGTTACATTTTTCTTGAAGCTTTGTCTTTTACATTTCCGGCTGTGTAAAACTGATAGCATTTACATCTATACATTGTTTAAGGCAACTGTGGTTATGGAGATTTCTGGACACGGGAACCTTGTCTATTTTATATATATATAATGATATTTTTTATAACTTATACTCTTCGAAATTTGTTGAAATGTCATTTTATCAATTTTAATTATTTAATGTTAATTTTTAAACAATATCAAAGGACTGAAGGGCCATATTATTTTTTTTAAAGTTATTTATAAATCACTTTGACCTTGAATGCAGAAAGCTTGTCTAAGTGTAAATTCGACATTGCCTCGACCTATGGTCCTAAGACTTGACTTGGAGGTTATGCGTGGCCGGTTGTTTGATGTCATCGGTACAAAGATCAAGGTCACTGTGACCTTGAATGAAAAAGGCGTGTCCGAGTGATAACTCGAATATGACTCGACCTTGGGTCCTCAAACTTGACATTAAGGTTTGGCGTGACCGGTAGATGATACATGTTGATTTTGAGGTCATCAGATCAAATGGTAATTGCGGAAAGCTTGTCCGAATAATAACTTGAGAATGCTTGCACCCGTGATTCGCAAACTTGACAAGGCCACAATGATTTTAAAATGAGAAAAGCTTGTCTGGGTGATAACTTAACAATGCTTGCACATATGATCCTCAAACTTGAAATGAAGGTTGTTGGTGTGACCAGTAGATGACCCCTTTGATGGTTATCATGTCAAAGCGCGAGGCCACAGTTGCCTTGGATGCGATTAGCTTGTCTTAGTGATTACTAAACTATGCAAAGACGTATTTCTTTAACCTTGATATGGATGTAACCAGTAGATGATCCTATTTTAGGGTCATTTATTTTCACGTGGAGGTCGGGCGTGAACAGTAGATAACGCCTATTGATTTGGTGTCATTAGGTCCGACCATAGTGACCTTGAACGTGAAAATATTGCCCGCGTGGTAACTTTCCAATGCCTGCACATGCGTCATCAAACTTGACGTTGAGGTTGGGCGTGACCCTTATTGATTTTGAGGTCAGCAGGTCATATCAGCCGGTATTTGTTTAATGCATATTTTATTCAATTGTCAGGAGGGCATTATATTTGTCAAACATCTCTTGTTTTACTAAATCTTAGTATTATTCTCATTCGGTATATTGTTGTACTTTGACAACATTTAATAGTCTGAAACATTTGCATAAATGAGCATCAGAATGTTTAGAACAAAACACTTTAAACGAAGGTCAAATTAATAATTTTAATTCCTGTTTTAGTGTTATTTATTATGAGATAATATAGTGCAGTTACACATATCTAATTTGAATGCTCTTTGAGCTGTCACAATAACTCCACTTATTTCTTCTAAAACCACACGTGTAATGACACAGACAAAAGGCAAAAACAAATCTAACTCTATGTATATGTCAGCACAAAAAGTACGACCCTTTTTGTTATTATACTTAAAGGGAGTCGCTCATGTTTTGGCACAAAAAATAAATGTTCCCGGTTCTGCATCTGAAAACACTGGACAAAAATTAGAAACAGCTATTTGTTGAATCGCGTTAGTAACGCTTTTCAAAGTTGTGGACGTCAAAGACAATATTTGAGCATATATCATCATTTGTTGAAGGGTTCCAGCCATCAGTATCTAAGTTTTATCACTGATTTGCCACACTTTATTTCGTAATTAAAATATATTACAAGTGCAGTTTACAAACATATTAAACACTTACATTTTCAGTATGTTTGGCATAGAAATATTTAAATAATGTTTTCTTATGATTTACACAAAAGCTATGTTTATCAGAAAAGTTCAGGACTAAAGTAATATTATAACGTATTGGTCGTATAATTTAAACATATCATTTATTTGTAATTTGTTCCAATTTGAGTGAAAGTTGTTTTGAATAGTTACATGAGCCTTGTATCATTAGCAATTTATGAGCATTCGAGTATTTTTTAATGATTTCATTGCCAAATACCTGTGATATTTTGTTTTGGTGTATATTTTTCAATAGACCTGGCGTCGTCGTCGGCGTTCACGCACTGATTTTGGTCTTAACTCAAAATTCGAAATTTTGTTCGCATCCTGCTAGAGATACGCACATTTACTGGAATGCCTATAACTCTGGCTTGCTTAAAATCTTGTCAAGTTTTATTCCTTCATAGTTTTAAATAAGTCATTCAAAAACATTAACTTGATCATAACTTAAACATTTAAGTTATTCACATCAAACGCTGTACACATGTTGCTGCTAGTGTCAATGTACACATGTACAGGAAGTTCCATAACTCTTTTTTATTTTTGTTCGGGCTATACCCTTATTCTACTTAAAACAGACGACTGTTGGCGTTGGAAACTCGGTGCTCTTGTTCCGACAAGGTCACATTTATAAAAGACAAAAAATTGAAGTTACCAAATGTATAAAGATTTCATTCAATGTATTAGAGATTCCTTCGTAAACAGATATCATAGTAATATTGTATGTTTTGATTTTCAGGAATGGCTGAGGTTTCAGGTAGAACTATTAAATCCACAGGTGAAGGAGGAGAGGGCAGTGAGAATTCATCTGCCGATGGATCAATATACTGCCTCCCATGCACACAAGACGGCACAAAGATTTCGGCCGAAGGGTTTTGCAAGAACTGTAAGGAACATTTATGCTCTTCGTGTATTATGTACCACAAGAAATTCGGGATCACTAAGAAACATTCAATACTTGATAAAGCACAAATGCCCTCTACAACTTACAAATCAGTCGACGGCGTGCAATGCAGCGAACTATGCCCTTACCACCCGATGGAAGTTATTAAATATTACTGCCCGACTCAAAACACAGTTCACTGCGGAGATTGTGTTGCTTTTGATCACCAAGGTCGCAAGTTTGCGTATATCCCTGATGTAGCGAGGAAATACGTAGAAAGTGAGGAATTTAGTGAACTTAAAAACCATGATGTTGATAAGGAATTTACAAACTGTGTAACTGAAATAGAGAAATGTTTAAACGAGACTGAAGAAGCAGGCCAATCCGAGCTTCAACAGATTAGACATGTCCGAGATGAACTAAATGCACACATTACCAAACAGGAACATGAACCTAAAATAACATTGAATCAAATAAAGGAAAGCCAGAAACAGTTCCTGAATGACAGGATGGCATGTGTACATGCAAAGAAATCAGAATTAGGGACGGAAACTGTTAACTTGTTGAATAGTGATGACGACATCGCTAAGCTTTTCATCAAAGGAAAGCAGTTTGAAGGATTGTTAGCTGCCTGTAAAACAGCACTCGCTGACATCAAAGAAGGTAGCGCACGTGGTTTATATCGCTTTCAGAGAAACCCTTTGATAGACAAGCTCATTCAGTCTACTGGGGCTCTTAATGTTATTGTGGAAGAAGGTTCTTCGAAAGAAAAAAACATAAACAAGGGGAAAGGTTTGTATCGCCTTCTTTTACCCTTTTGAGTGATAACACTTTTTAAAACAAAGATTAATAATGATATTACCAATCGCTAAAGCGTTGTATGGTTACTCAACATTAGCATTATACACTCAAAAAACGTGTATGTATAATATGTAACATGTTTCGTACCAATTTTTAGCTCGACTATCCGAAAAAAGGAGGCTTTATAACTCGCCACGGCCGGTTAATGTTTTAGGGCAAGTTGGCATTTTCGCTGTTAAGTCAAATACCCTTCATTCAGTTCACTAAATACTTCACAAAGTTGTTCAGGGCCCTAGCACAATGAGGTAGCATAACGCCATGTTATTCTAAATACAAAGTATGGCCCCTGATTGACTTAGGAACTTAGGATCAAGATTTCGGGTAAATTTCATCAGGTAAACGTTTAAGGGCAAGTTTTAAATTTATTAATAACTTCTTTACCCTTTATTCAATTGACTTAATACTTCACACAACTATTAACGACAATTAGGTTACATAGTTACCTTAAATACAAATTATTGCACTTGACTGAATTTTTTACTTTTTTTATCGTCTTTTAATTGCTTTTTACAGGATCATTTTAATAAGTTTAACCAGGTTTTCACAAAGTTTAACCTGGTTATATGAATGGCATGCGTCGTTGTACGGGCGGGCCGGTGAGAGGGCGGCGTCAAACTTTCCTATGGTATCGAATAAAATTAGTTAGGTTTGACATACAGTGACCAAACGTGGTATATGGGAAGAGTTTAAGGAGCCCTTTTATCGGATTGCATTTGGAGCCCCAAAGGGTCAAGGTAACTGTTACTAAAACTAGATAACCGTTTGGTACTGAATAACTTTAGTTAGGGTTGACATATTGTGACCAAACTTGGTATGAAGAGTTTAATGACGACTTTCATTGGAATGCGTTTGGGGCCCCTAGGGTGGAGTAGGCTGGAGTTCTTCTACCAATCACTGAAAACCTGGTATTGTCGCATAGCGCCGTCTCTTGTTTACTTTTTATTTTTTATAATTTTTGACAGGCACATTTAACATGAAAATTGTATTCATTTCTTAGACAAAGCGGTGTGTAGTCGAGTGTGCTGTCCTACGACAGCCGTTGTTTACCTACATGAAGACTAGATATGAACACTATAATAATCAAGAAAAGGTTTCATCTAGTCTCAGAAAATATACAATGACATTTGATCAGTTTACCCTGGAAATGATTACTTGATGCAACATCAAATATAGCAGGACTTTATGAAACAGCATCCTGGTCAGGTTTTATAAGGATTGGCTAGTTATTGCGTCCATATAGTGTTTAAACGGTATTTGAATTTGAATTTTGACCTGTTCTCTGTTTCTCTCAAACAAAATATCCCAATAAAAGGCATTTTTTACACACATATGAACCCCGTTGGCTCGAACTCGCTTGGCTCGAATTCTTTGTTGGCTCGAACTGGATGTAAATGACCGCTTTCTTAATACTAGAGCTGAGCATTTCCGCTTGGCTCGAAATTTCCGAGGCTCGAGGTATTTTCGCCGGTCCCTTAGAGTTCGAGCCAACGGGGTTCGACTGTATTTGATATTTGATCTACATTAAGGAAATTTTAGCAAGAATGCCAAGTTTATTAACGATAACAAATATAAAAAAGGATGCTGTTTGTTCTAAATGGCAAAATCCTAGTATATGCTATCACGGTTTATTTAGAAAATGACTGGAAAAAAAAATTGCTTATTTTTTCTAACTTTTTCACAGGTTTACAAATGGTGAGATCATCAGCTGCTAAATCCTTTGACATACTGCGGAAAGAAATAAAACCATTGGGAAAGATTCCATTGCCGCCTCAATTACGGCGTACTCTTATAGCATCATGTATAACTGTCCTGTCCGATGAGCGTCTGCTTATTACCAATAATGGAGGTTTGTCAGTAACGATGCTGGACACCAAAAGCAATTTGCTGCTCTCGAGCTTGGCGCTTTCGAGCGAACCGTGGGATTTTTGTCTTGTGTCGCGCGACAAGGGTGTCGTCACCATGCCATATGAGACTAAGAATATGCAGTTCATATACATCGGAGATACCGAGCTTTCTCTTGATTACAGTATTAGTGTATCAGGTAATTGTTATGGCGTAGATTGTTTTGAAAATAAATTGTACGTATGTTACGGTCAACAGAAGAAAATTGAAGCCATGACAATGGATGGTAAAGTCATCCATGAAGTAAGCAATAATACAACTGGAAAATATATATTCAACAGATTGAAGTATATCAAAGTCCAGGCAACAGAAAGCTCTAACTTCATATATGCATCAGATGCTGGACGATTTACAATAACACAATTAAATCTGAGTCTGCAAATACTCAAAAACCTTGAAAACCCAAAGCTTGAATGTCCTTTTGGATTAGAAGTCGTTGATTCTACTCAACTGCTAGTCTGTGGAAAGAACAGTGGCGTCGTTTTTGTGCTGAATACTTCAAATGGCGCAATAACCAGGCTGCTTGGGATACATAACCCAGCTAGTGTTTGCTTTTGCCGAGACATTGAGAAATTGTACGTTGGTGTGGCAAATAAAGATGTAGCAAATGACATCTTGAAATTTGATATTAAATAGAAGCAATTGGTAACGATGAGAAGATACAATTGTTTATCATTTATCTAAACAAGTATACCTTTTGCAGCCGTTTCGCCATATTTTCAAATTAAAAAGGTATGTTCTCAATGAAAATGTAAAGAAACTTCGAAAACACAAGCACATTACAAAACGTAGACAAGGATTAAGACGTTTCCAATCTTTCTGTACTTGTAATGAGGCTTATCGGTTTAACTTTGAATAAGTGTTTGGTTGGTCGCCGAAAATCCGACTGAACCCTCTAGTAAACACTGATTGTTTTGGTAACGTCAACATTTATGCAATACAATGCGATGCAGTGTATCACTGGTAGAATGTATGTTATGGTATGATCCTTGTGCATTTCAACAAGCGAATGGTTACATGTTTTGCTTCTTGCTTTTTCCAGATTTTATAAATCATTTATTGTAATGACGTTTATTATTGGTATTTGTCCCTGACCTGAAGTAGTTATTACATTGTTTGATTTTTAACTCTTTTTGAACAGAAATACTTAGACGTTGTAAAGATCACAGTTAGAACGTGGCTGACCAAAGCCAAACTATAAAACGTTTCAATATTTATGCCTCACTTCGAAGAAGAGGGGTATATTGCTTTGCACATGTCGGTCGGTCGGTCGGTAGGTCGGCCGGTCGGTCGGTCGGTAGTCCAAAGCTTGTCCGAGTGATAACTCGACAATTCCTGGACGTATGGTCATCAAACTAGACATGAAGGTAAGGCCTGACCAGTAGATGATCCCTATTGATTATAGGGCTCATCGGGTCAGAGGTCAAGGTCACAGTGACCTTTTAATAGAAAAATAATTTTAAAGCTTGCCCGAATGATAACTCAACAATGCCTAGACCTATGGTCATCAAACTTGATATGGAAGTTGGGCCTGACCAGTAGATAACCCCTATTGTGAGGGGTCATCGGGCCAAAGGTCAAGGTAACAGTGACCTTGAATGGTAAAAGATTGTCCGAGTGATAACTCGACAATGCCTGCACCCATGGCCATCAAACTTGACTTGGAGTTTTGGCCTGACCAGTCTATGGCTCCTATTGATTTTAGGGGTCGTCGGGTCAAGGTCACAGTGACTTTCAACGATAAAAGGTTGTCCGAGTGATAACTCAACAATGTCTGCACCCATGGCCCTTAAACTTGACTTGGATGTTGGGCCTGACCTGACCCCTATTGATTTTAGGGGTCAAAGGTCAAGGTCACAGTGACCTTGAAAGCAAACTCGACAATTCCTGGACCTATGGTCATCAAACTTGACATGAAGGTTGGGCCTAACCAGTAGATGACCCCTCTTGACTCTAGGGGTCATCGGGCCATGGTCAAGGTCACAGTTACCTTTAACGCAAAAAAGTTTACAAATCTTCTCCCAGTGATATCTCAACAATGCCTTAACCTTTGATCATCAAACTTGGTATGGAAGTTGGGCCTGACCAGGAGATGACCCTCATTGATTATAGGAGACATTGGGTGAAATATCAAGGTCACAGTGACCTTGAATGCGAAAACGTTTCAAGTGATAATTCGACAATGCCTGCACCCATGGCCCTCAAGCTTGACTTGGAGTTGTGTCTGACCTGTAGATGACCCTGTATGATTTTTGGGGTCTTCGGGTCAAAGGTCGAGGGTACAGTGACCTTGAACGAAAAAAGCTTGTCAGTGTGATAACTTGTCAATGCCTGCGCCCATGGCCCTCAAACTTGACATTTAGATTTTTGGTGACCAGCTGATGACTCCTATGGATTATGAGGTCATAGAGTCAAAGGTCATGGTCATAACACACTCTTTCCTCAAACTTTGAATGGTTATAATCTTAAAAATGCCTCAACAGCATCCAATGTCTGTGACAAATCAGTTATCATTTGGGTCCATGCATATTTCATTCAATTGTCTATATAATCCTGATAACATGGCGCTCAGGGGGGGGAGGGCTGGGGGGCATTATGTTTGACAAACATCTCTTCTTCAGATTTTATTTAGTTTTCCGATTCAATATGTTGAGGATAAAAAAAATATTATGAATGTTTCTGTGATCCCTAATTGGCTTGGTAATTCCACAAATTTTGTTATGTTCTCATGCGATTGGATATATCACGTGTGCAAATGGGTTGCAAATGATGTACATTGTAACGTTTTTTTTATATTTCTTTATTCCGGCTATACAATCGGGATGTCATAAAACAAGGTAATGGTCCTTGTATAAAAATGTCATAAAACAGTGTGTGCTTTCTGTTTCATGTATTAATTGCTTTTCGAATGAATTATTTTTTGACCTGTAAATAGTTCATATACATCAATTGATTTTTGAATTTTCGACTACTGGGCTTGTTCCTGTAGTTTTCTTTGCAAAATGAATACTACTGTTCACTATTGTTTGTTCATTAAAGTTACATATGAATATCTCATAACTGACTTGGAGGTTGGGCCTGACCAAAAATTGACCCCTATTGTTTTTGGGTGTCATCGGGCCAAAGGTCAAGGTCACAGTGACCTTGAATGGTAAAAGGTTGTCCATGTGATAACTCAACAATGCCTGCACCTGGCTCTCAAACTTCACTACTGTTCACTATTATTTGTTCATTAAAGTTACATATGTATATACGTTTATGTGAATGTGTATATTGACGATGCGCTAAGAATTATATGTATGCCTTTATGTATTTCTAGATTTGATTTCAAATGTATTAGGTATCAGAAGGTCTGGCTTGTTTATCAATGAGTAAAATCATATGTAGCTTGAATTACTCAAAACGACCAAAGCGTGCTTCATTTTGTTAGAACAATCGTTTGGACATAAAAATAGTTTTTCGAAAGAAATGTTCAATATCAAAATTGGCTGATATAGAAAAACCTTATCTCGCCTTTTTAAAGCTGCACTCTCACAGATATAACATTTTTACAACTTTTTTATTTTTTGTCTTGGAAAGAGAAAATGTTTGCGTTAATATCTGCAAACCAATAATATATATGATTGCTGACAAAAAATCAGTTCTTAAATTTTAATATTTATGTTAGAAAATTAATGTTTTATGGCTTAAACCGTTACTAACGCTTCAAGAAAAACTCAGGAAACAGAGAACTTAAATATATAAATCTGCGATCTACTTTTTTGTCAGCAGTCTTATATGACTGATGTCCATGCATTTTCACAAAAATTGGCTCGTTCAAAGACAAAAATTAAAAAAAAGTTGTCAAAACGTTCAATCTGTGAGAGTGCAGCTTTAAGGCAAAACCTGTTCAGGGTTTAAAGCACACTTCTATGAATTATATTGTGAGTTTGTTTACCCATTGTCTAATTATCGTGAAATAAAAGAAAAAACATCAAAAACATCTCCCCAAATCTCTGAAAACGGATTTATTAGTTGACAATTCTTATCGTTTTAGCATGTCTTTTGTATTTGATACTGACTGTTTTGCATGAATTTTGTCTAATTAAATTAAACAAAACGCCAAACAATCGCAGTTCTTACTGCTCTCAATTGCGATACTGTGAAATCATTAATGTTCGTGGGGCATTAATGTTCGTGGTTTTCGTGGGTTGGGTGATTCACGAATTCAAGATCCAACGAAATATACACCCTGTATTCACTTTTTCGATGGCCATGTTATGTACATACTCTAGTTTATTCGTAAGAGAGGCCGCAGTATACATCGTAAATATCCACCTCATTGCATATCTTATTATCATTGTTTTGTTAATATATTATATCTCCCTTTAAAAAATAATAAACGAAATCATTTTAAAGATTTGCAATTCATGAAAATCTTCAGGTTTACAAGATGTTACTGAGCACCCATCGTGACAATGTACAAAACAACGCGTTCAATATACTTATTAAACATTACGTGTTAATAAATATTGAAATGAGATGATATTCAAAAGTGATTTAATTTGTAAACATCAGCTATCATTAGGGATTGTTTACTGAAATATACGCACCTTTTCGGTGTTTTCACAGTTTGCAAAATTCTTAATTGGCATTCAATGGCTTCGCCTTTCTGTATTTAAGATCAGGGTACATCTTCTTTTATGACCTTAATTTCCAATTAAATCGATAATTGACATGGATATGTGCACTAATTTGGCATGTTGTACCACTTTAGCGAGTGTCATAAACCGAGTGACGTAGAAGATAGAAACCACAGGTCAGCGCGTGGAGGAAATGAAGTCGATCTAGGACGATCGCAGTTTCGATAATTTATTTTTTCAAAAATGAAAAACCACGAATTCAAGTACCCACGAAATTGTTATTTTTCGGCAAACCACGAAATTTCATGCCAACGAATATATATGCTTTCACAGTATTTCAAATTGCTTTATTAAAGAAGAAAGTGCAAGGACCTTGGTTTTCAGTTTGTAATACACAGATAAAATAAGATCATCGTATAATTGCATATAATTGTGATTTCGTTATAGATGCAATACATTATTCGAATCATGTTTGTGTTTTCTTTCTTGTTTGACATGCAGAAACGTTTCTGTTGTAAGCATATCTCGATTTAAACATATGCAGTCTGAAAAGCATCTATAATTGCAATTGTCACATATCAGCAAAATATAATTACAAATCAAATATATAAACCTACAACCATTAAAAAGAAAAATAATATAATAACATATAATGTAATAAATAAACTAAAGTTAGGTAGGCAGGCATGCGCAACCACGCGCACACACGCGCGCGCGCACACACACACACATACACACGTACGCATTGCACACGCACATATGTTTGCATACACACACATACACACACACACAACAGAATAACAAGGTAAGCGTGTCAACAGACAATGCGTCTGTTAACAAAAACTTAACAACATTTTACCGCACTAATAACATACTTTGAGATCATCATTTTAACCGTTTGAAATATACATTCTATCTTATTGTGCGTGTGTTGCATGCGTGCGTGCAAGTGCGTGGGCGTATAAATGCGTGCATGAGCATGCGTGTGTATGAACTATAGCAACCCTTCACAAGATGGGATTATAGAAACGATACAATGTGTTCATTTATAATTAGTGAAATTCTGATTGAAGCATGCTATTGAAACATAATTAGAAAATAAATAATATTAGGCTTAATATTTTAGTGTGTTACATGTAAACGTCGATGTAGCATTCAATTTTGACCCTGTTGAATATTGACACCGTGAGTCATGTTTGCTTCTGTTCAACGGATGACGGAGCATTTTTAACGCTAGAACTCCCCCCGCATCAACCGGTAATTAATGGCTGTGCGTTGCGTGACAAATGACCTTCGTTGGAAGTTGATCAATGGTTATATTCAATATCAAACGAAGTCAGTCATATGGTCATACTTAATTGAATTTATTAATTGTTTATGTGTTTTATACAACGATTTCTGATTGGCAACATCAAACTTAGATCCAAACACTCACCTTTATAGTCGCATGCAAGGTACTCATCAGAGGCGGCTCCAGCTATTGACATAAGAGAAGGTGTTACTTAGGGGCAGACATCCGAGACTCAGAGCCGAAATTAGAGGAATTTTAAAAAATAATGTAGGTCCGAAAATGGTGCATTTAAGCTTATTTGTTACATTTCCGATATCGTCATGAAGAACAAATTTGGACAATTCAATTTGAGGGGGGGGGGGGGGTGCGGGGAGGGGAGCACCACCGCCCGGATCCGCTTGTGCTTACAATGCGGGAGGTACAGATTTCTGTGGATTGTAAGTAATAATATATTGTTAGTGAAATGTATGTCACAAGTTTTTGCTTAGTCTAGAGTATTCGTCTTTGCAGATCTTTGCTGATACTAATACCGATAGAAAAGTTTGGTTACTTAAACAGTAGAAGAACTGTCTGTTGTGGTGTTTCTACTGAAGCCGATTAGATAAACACAAAGCACTTAACAGCATAGTCCCATGACTTAAAACATTGTTGATGTATAGTTTATAATAATTATGCTTTGGCTAATGAGATTGCTTAATCATTTAGAAAACCTCTCATGGAAATAGCCGCCAATTTTAAGTCATCCGTTGAAGTTATTAAGTTAGTTATTTAGCGTCCGTCTTATGTGGAATTAGTAATTTAGTACAACAAAAATAAAGATAACCCTAACATAAAACGTATTTACGAGTTTTATACAAAGCAAGACTCTCATAAGTTTCAAATCCGACCATCTTATTAATATAAACAATATTTCGATTAACGTCATGCTAAACGTTTTAATATAATACGTATTGAATAAGGAACAGATATATAGGGGATAGATTAATTAATATTGTCTTTTTCGCGAAAATTGACGTTTCAGGCGAATTAAAAATAGAATATGTAAAACAAGAGAAAGAAAAATATAGAACAGAACAGATGTGTCCGTGAACGTTTTCACAGGACGCACTTGAGAGGGACATTTCATACTGGTAAGCGTTGAATTTATAAAAATATCGGTTATTGTAGCAGGGGCGGTAAAAAAGATAGACGTCTCAATATTGACGTCATTGGAATATTTGAAGACTTGTAGTTTCAAAACTGGTTCGAATAGTGAAACTGTAAAAACAGTCCCTTATTGGGCATATGTTTTTTGTATTCCAATTCATAGACAAAAACTGTTAAATTCCCTCAACATGGAAGGCCAATTCAAAATCCATGTATGTCGAAGTTTTATTAGCATATCAATTAGAACGTTTCCACAAATACAAAGAACAGACAAGATGTCATTTAGAGGCACATTTTAAAACAATAAGAATGGAGTTGTATGTAATACCAAAATCATATTTTGTAGGAATAATTTCAATAACCTTTTAAAGCCATCACCTATTTAATATATTGTATTATGTATTAAAACGCGTAACCCTTGTTTGTGGGTAAGCCCAAAAGAACCTTCGGCACCGGTTAGAGTGTTGTGCTTGTATTATATTAATCAAACGTTCAAACCAAAAAATGGGCACACTTTTCCTCACTGGTTTACTGTTATTGTGGATTCCTTCTTTGATTAAATAATAATCAAATTCACATGATAAAAGGTTTATGACTACTTAGATTTTCGAAAGTATTCTCGACTGTATTTTCTTTTAAGATGCAGACGTTAAAGAATAAAAAAAATGGCGGGATATCTTAACGTAGGAAATACAACATTGGTTAATAATTTATCAATTTTTAGTTAATATTAAATTAGTTCTGCATTTATAATTATGTGAAATATATTTTCATTCTGCTAGTTGTTGAACTTACAACTTAACAAGTTTACTACTTTAAAACCGTGAATATTCGATATCAATAAGGAAGTACTAAACAACATTCAGGGGGACTTCACCATGTATGATCACATCAAAGTGGTATGTATGACTTACACTTCACAAAAATAAGGAAACTTTGAAGTGTTTGTCTAAGACGACTTAAGCCTTCTTAAAAATAATGATAACACGAAGTATAAGGAACCTGTGTTAAAGCGCTGAGCTAGATGTCTTTAACAGGAGTTTTAAAAACAAAACCAAAACAATTGATTATGTCCACATCCATGAACAGTTGAACCAGTCGAGACACGTCCAGTTTGTTTGTGGGGTTTTTATGAACGCGTAACAAAGAAACACATATTTTATACAAATTGTTACCTCTTAAACAAGCCATTACTTCCGTGAAATAATGTCAGAATGTGTGTCCTTATTAACTTTAGTTCCAGTTCTTATATAATGCAATGTAAATGTATAGTAAATATAATGGACTTGGTGCGGCCTATCATAGATTTCCTCGATATTTACCATGATAAAAGTGCATTCCCTTCACATTATGGGGATGTGTTTGTTTAATGAATCGGACTATTATTTATTAAGATATGATTAAATTAAAACCATAAGTGTTATTATAATTTGATCGCATAAGTTTAAATCACGATCCACTAAGCGACATTTCATTTATGGCTCAGAATTTATGTTGGTTTAGGCCATTTTACATAACAAACCACACCAAGCCCTTTTAACGTGATAAGTGAAAAAACATATTTCCGACCTGTGACTCTTCTTTAATTAATTGCTAACAAAGAATTATTCGATTGCCCCTTATCATTTTAAAGCTGCACTCTCATAGATTTACCAGTTTTACAACTTTTTTTTGTCCTGGAAAGAGTAATTTTTTGCGTAAATATCTGCAAACCAATGACATAAGACAAACCATCAGATCGTAGATTTTCATATTTCCGATCGAAAAGTAATGTTTTATGGCTGAAACCGTTTCTAACGGTTTAAGAAAAATGCATTGCGATCTATTTTTTGTCAGCAGTCTTTTATAACTGGTTTCCATTGATTTTCGCAAAGATTGGGTCATTCAAAGACAAAAAATAAAGAAGTTGTCAAAACGTTCAATCTGTGAGAGTGCAGCTTTAAGTAATATTCACAACTTCAATTCAAGAAAATAAGGTGGAAGAGTGGAAATTACATATCAGGAAGGGGGGAAATACATACCCTGGTACTGATAAAAAGTTGCGAAGAAAGCTAAAAACTGAATGAAGTATCTCGCTTAGAACTGGCATATCTATACGTAAGTGATAACACTGTCAGAAGCCAGTACACCTGGAGATACAAATGAATTTTAGGGTCCCACAAAATGACACGTCCATATGAAAGTGCTTTCAACTAAACATCCGGAATAAAAATCTATGGATTTGGGGGTTGTATAATGTGCATGTATGTTCTTACTGGTTTAAGTTAAGCGTTATTAGACTGAATGTTAACGTTCATAAGATTTTAAAATAGTTCCTTCGTAACTATATCTTTCAAAAAGATCCTACCACAGGGGACATCCCTTCCGCCCCCACCCAATATAACATTTTGTGACCCAAATAAAGAAAGGTCTCCCAATGTTAACACATCGCTTAAGTGCACGGGCGAACAGTTTAAAATACGCCACTGCCAGTTAGCGCAAAATAGCGCAGCGGGCTTAAGTCTTCTGTTTAAAATAAGGGTCCTTTGTCTTTTTTTTCATCTTCATTCCTTCAAGCTGCATTTCATTGTAGTGTGGTAATCGTAATATGAACATATAATATATGGGGGGGGGGGGGGGGTTCAAGGACTTAACATGATTTGCTTTTATATTGTCTCCAAGATGCGGTAAGTCATGAAGAGACTTTACAAGCTAAAGAAGGAAACAGCTTTAGCAAAAATAAGGAAACATCTTAACTACACTTGGAACATCATTAAGAACCTACCATTTGTCTTGTCAATACATTTCCTTATTCACATTTCGTCTGTGAGAACGTGGCCCTGACAAAATATTAGGTTACTTTGATTTTTGCAAGTTAACCAGAACAATGGCTTACGGTTATACTTTAAAGAATTTAGGACTTATTTTACTAGTTATTGTTGTGTTTATTGGTCGCATGGATGCTAACGAAATGCTGACAAAGATACTGTTTAAAGTTATGGCGAATGAAGATAAATTCGAATCTATGGAAGCTCAGTTCACGAAGTCGTTGGAAGAACTAGAATCGCGGCTAAATGTGAAAATAGACAAGGTCATAGAAACGCTCGACAAGTATGAACCGCATATGGGTGACATTACAAACGACATTAAACGAACGATTTCCAACTCTGTAATAGGGATGGTCAAATCGCAGTACGTTTCCATAACAAAATCGATAAAGCAAGAAAAGAAGGTATTGATGCAAATCAAGAATGATATCGAAACAAATTCGAAGCAAATGCAATATGAAATTGTAAACGCGCAAAAGATTTTGGATGAACGTTTTGAAAATCAAACAGCATTGATTGAACATGAATTTAACAGTGCAAAACATTAACTGGAAGGGATGAAAAGTGTCATACAAAACGACAGCGATAATCTGAGTGTAATGTTCGAAGACTTGAAAAGCGACCTCATGCACCAAACTTACACAGCGGAACTTGAATTTGAGAAACGTTTTTTTAATCAAAGAGCTGGAGACAAGATATAGTTTGAAGGAGTCTGAAATAGACAATACAATGGCTCTGTTTCAAAACGAATCATTGAATAACTCGCTTATCTTTAAAAATAAATTCAGAGATGCGTTAGAAGATCTTGCTGCAAAAGATAGGTATATAGAATCGCAACTCTCGAATCGCGATAGCGCGATCTCGTCCGTCCGCTCAAGTGTATCCGGACATTCGTATAGACTCAGTAGCATAGACAGTAAACTGTCCAGCTACAAGTCAGCGCTTGACACCCTAACCTCTAACGTCATGAGTTATAAATCCTCTGCGGACTCTGTAGGTTACCGGGTTGGCGGAATTGAAACAAAATTAAGTAAGATTTCAGATTAAACTCAGCGGTTAAGCAACTTTTAAACTCCTTTTCGTGGATATTGTGTTGCGAAATAATGTATAATATAAGAAGAATGTTTCGATTTTATGTTTTATTTCATTAGAACTACGCTTATGTTTCAAATATAAAGCAATTTAGTTTCGTTTTATATGTGTTACAGTACATGTTATTTTTTGTTGGTACCTTTCTCCTAGTTTTTCTTTTATCCTAATCATTCCACTTAAATATAAAATATTGACCCATTTACATAATTGGCAAAAATCGTTTTACTTTTTATTTTATTGTTTTTAAACGAGGCTTTATCCGTATTCGGATTTACGTTTATGAATGGACATTTACTAATTTCATTTTCGTTCAAGATTGTAGATTTTGCTAAATAGATAACAATTTCTGAAACGGTCCTTAAATAAGATTGCTTTTGTTGTACTATGTTAAAGTATTTTGAACAAAGACTTGCCCTTTTAAGGCTTTATGAAAACTGACAAAGGAGCCTGGTGAACATGGATAAACTACTTATTGTATCATAAAGGTTTTTGTTTCAGGTAAACATTCCAGCTTCTATGCCGAAAGACAAACCCACGAAGATGACATGCCGGATGGAATAAGACTGAGATATGGCGACGTGTTCAGAAATGAAGGCAGCGACTACAGTTCTGTTACCGGTTATTACACAGCACCAGAAAACGGCGTTTATTTGTTCTGGTTTAGTGTAGAAGCCCGTTACGGAAAACGTGCTGTCCTGTGTTTATATCACAATGACATAAGTACGGGTATAGAGTCATTCGAGGAAAATGGAGGAGGAGCCGGACAGGTTGCATTCATATATCTGTCTCGTGGATCAAAAGTATCGGTAAACTCGTGCTTTAGTGGAAGTAGCATTGACCCCCACCGAACTGCCTTTAGTGGTGTACTTCTTTACACAAAATAACTTTTCCGTTAGAGTGCAATGCACCTATCAATGTTTTCCCTATCGATCCCTGGAACAACCTAGGAATATTGACAAATTTACTGTTTGTGTTTCTTTTAAAATGAACATATTCTGACGCCAATGTTATAACAGTTGAGCCAAATTTAATAAGTATATTATTTGGAGTTTACTTTGAAGAGTATTCACGTCTTTGACATGGTTTGCTCGGACATGTTGTTTATTTGATGTATGTTTCATCTTAAGGATCAAAACTTACATATAGTGAGATCCAGATGTCTACAAAGTTGAAATATTTATAGAAAAACTACAGAAACAAATTCAATAGTCGAAAAATCAAATATTTACCCCCGTTATCATCATTATTGGCGCATACACTAAATTATGTGCTAGTTCCTAGCATGATATGAAAGACTATTAATAAAATGCTATTACAAGTTTGCCGTCATTTTTTTAATATCGCCAAAAAATTGCTTACTTTAATGAGAAAAGCATATTAAATGTTTTAATCGATTGTGAGTTACGTACCTATTGTGGCTTATACGAAAAATAAACTTCTACTTAAAATTTGGTTCAAGGTGATGCCAAATAATGGTAGATATCGTTCATTTGACAATGTATTTTTATTATTTATTGCTTGAAATGGAGACACACGTTCCACCATGACAGGACCTTCATGCAAAATTCCTATTGCTGGAATATTAATTGATATATCTAAATATTCCCCTCAACCTAAGTCACTCGTGTACAAAATGAACAGATTTATATCAGTGGTTCATAAATATGCACATAAAACATGTTTAATACTCGGGGTGAAATTACTGAGACAAAATGAAAAAAGTTCACACACTTTCAGTTCCGTTTGGCATTACATGACTTTAAAATACAATCTATATTTTCACCCAATAAAATTGCATATAGGTAGGCTTTTTCATTATTTTTTTTATCTTTCGCAGGTATTTAAAGGTTTGCCAACTACGCGCACTCCGCCCGGTCTTAATCATTACTTCATTTCATCTAAATAGTACATACTCACAAAACGTAACAGAAATATTAATTTTGATGTAAGATCGTGGGTCTTGCACGCGAAACCCACTATGTTCGGAATAAATGTGCAAATCTATTTTAAAATCCCTCAATGGATAACAAAATTCCGGACACGGAACACTGGAAGGACTAACGGTTGGATGAATGGACGGACGATGCAATTTTAATACATTTTGGGGGCAAAATAATGTCGTCAGCGTTGCTAAACTTTCGTTCGTTATGTCCAAAAAGGTTGTACAAACGACGTCCATTATAATCTAGGACATATACATTTTTTAACCATTTTCAATTGCTTGTAAGTTTCGGCACATATTCACGTTATGCGTCATCTTCATTTATTGATGGGGAAACGTACGACAAAATGAAAAACTGCTCAGTGAACGTTCAGTATACAATGATTAAACATACAACCCGAAACGCACCATGTCGTGCTGCTTCCATCATAAAACATTTATCATGTTAAATTAAAATCTATAGAAATGGCGAAAAATCCACATTCAGCTGTAGGGATCCTCGAGTAGGCCCGACCTTTGACGTTATGTCTAAAAGGTACAAGACGCCAGATGATGCAAATGTAAGAAAAATAGAACTTTGTCAAAAACACATACAACATTGACTCATAAACAGATATAATTTGAACTAGGAAACCATTATGAGCTATTAAAACGGGAAAACACAGATGAGACAGCAACAGCAGTGTTGCGTTTATCATTTTAACAATGTAAAATGATGTATTATTTGCCTCCTACTAGCTCGCATTGACAATTTTAGGCTTGTTTTGAGGAGATGCCGTATTTGCCGATTTTTTGACCGGCTGGTGTCTAATCACTTCAATGTTAAATTTGTTTCCAATATAGGTTTGGTATCATTTAAAAGGTATCGATTTCGTATTAATAATATTAATGACCAAGGTTCATCATATATTAAAATATTACCGTTTGCATACTTGATCGAGTTATTCATATTGAAATCGGACGTAAATGACATATTTTCTGTAAAGGCCAAAAACAATTAATTATCAATTTCAATTGTTGTTGTTTTTTTCCTTTTCTTCACATATTACCATTTCAAATGTTGACAAAACAATACCTGAAATAGTCCCAAGTAAAGCGTTATCGGTATTCTAATGGATGTAGTCCAGAGGCTTTTCGTTCAATGCATAATGTGTTAAATCAATAACTTTCTTTAACAGTAAAGTAAACATATACCTATATACCTATTTAAAAATTACTTTGTCAAATATAAGCAAACTGAGGTATGGAAATATCTACAGAAATGAATGCAGCGACTACAGATCTGACACCGGGTGTTACACAACACCAGAAAGCGGCGTCTATTTATTTTAGTTTAGTCTAGAATCGTTTTATGGAGAAAAAAAAAGCTAAACTCTGCCTATGGAAGGATGGCAGATCTACAGGAATAGAAACAGCTGAAGAAGACCAAGGTGGAGCCGGACAGGTTGCATTTGTATATCTGTCTGCTGCATGTTTTACAGGAGGTACGACTAGTGTTGCATACGCCCGAACAGCCTTAAGTGGAGTTCTGTTGTATACGTATTAACCGATCCGTTTCTTTTGAATTCTATTAAATAAGGGACAGTTCATGTTATCCGTTATGTTGAAACGTGATGTTTCGGCGAATTCAGAACATGCTGCTTCAACTACTATATAGCCTGTTGTTTTTAGTTACTTTGCTTAAATCATATTTGAAACGTTAATGTTTCATTACAATGCTTTGCACTTCAGACTTAGCTAATAAATACATATTGCTTCTTAAAATTGTATTTATATATGCTATGCAGTAAATATACATTTCCATGTCTTATTATTGCTAGAAGCCTTGGCTATTATTTCAAGCAAACATTACGTCGAGTAAAAAACGAAGCAAAGACTTTATGACCATCTTATTGGAGTGTAATAATTACTTTACAATTGGATGAAAGCAATTCAAGTGGGAACATATTTGTTCGCCTTAGTTTTTTCGTGAAACTGACTCCAAGTGTCACCAGGTGGGCTGGTATTCATCCTTAATTGGATGTAAGAACGATGAAACTGTAATTTATCGCTTCTTTGAGGCCCGCGACACATCTCGAAACTCCGTTTGGTGTAGGAATAAACAAAAGTACGGATTGAATAAATAAATAAATCATTTTTTTATTCCTTTAATAACAGTTATTCGTGACACACCATCAACAATTATACTGTAATGTTCAATTGGTTGTTAAAATGATTGCTCAGCGAAATAAAAAAAAAACTTCCATAAAATATATAAAAGTTAAAAAAATACATTAATATTAAAATTGATTTACTTTAAAACTCTATAGAATCTTTAAAAATAATAAATAACAATTTTGTTTCCTTATAGCCACTCATATACTGATACTTTGTTTGCAATCTTTTTTGTCAAAGGTTCAAATACGAGTTAGTTAATTTATTTATTTTAAATAAAGTCATATAATTTCCATAGGGTAACTAACGTTTCTTGAGAATATGAAGGATTTATTTTTTTCATAAAAAAGCATAAAAATTGTTAACCATAAAGCTCCTAATATTCAAACTTTAATAATGTTTTATCACTGCTATATTTTTTGATGTCCAACCGTATAAAACGTGCACGAGTCCCTTTAAGCTATTCGATGTACAAATAAGATTGTCATTTGATCGAACAATTGGCGACATGTTACATTTTGATACCTGATGACCCAATATCATTCTAGTGTCATTTAAAAGGGCACCGGGTAATGATTACTAATAATTAAAATATATGACTGAAGTATTATTATAGATCAAGTTAATTCAATGTGTATTTTTGTACTTCATTTCAACTTGGATTTGGCTTGAAATGAACAGTGTTGCAATTTTAGCACTGCCAAAAACAACTGACTTGTAATGTTACTTTAGGTAAACAAATCTTTCTACAGTATTTCAAATAAATTCCAAAATATTATGGGGTCCCCTGAGGCTTCCAAAACTTGCCAATTTTTACATTCGATACCTTAAAACACCCAAAAATGATCAAACTTAATATCATAATAACAACAGCACATGCATGTATACAAAAATATGTAAAAAAACAATCAATATCAGTTTTAAGTTAAAATATATTAAAAATTTATAACATGGGCCAGTATTTATATATCATCTTATGTCATTCCCTAACGTATGTACCTCTTTTATCATAACATATCATAAGTAAATTTATCTGAAACAATTTATTTTCAATAACTTTATTAAAAAAAAACATATTTAAATGTTAAAAACCATTTCAACTTTTCCTGTAATTTGACTCTTCAAAAATTTAGGAATTTGACTTCAGTCAAGAAATGACATAAAAAGTTTTATGAATACTGCACCAGCTCATTCATAAACAAACTAAAACATTAACGTTTACTGTTAACACTTATATGAATATAAATTATGTATGGATAAGTATTTGTGTTTGTACCTATCTTTCATATATAAATAAATATTACCAAACGTTATATTATAACAATATATAAAATCAACAAAAAGTTAACAAATGCTTTCACAATCCTGTATGGGCATCAGATAAGGTATTAAGTTTTTCACATTAGTATTCTTAATTCTATTCTGCATTAAATATCAACTGGCTTTTCCAGTGTAATATAATCTTAAAACTCAGAAAATTAAAATTCAAGGTAAATGTAACAATAAACAGATAGATATTGCGAGACAATAATTATTAATTAACTTAACCAACAGCACTTTAATAAATATACTAAAAGTAGTATCAATAATTATAACTTTGTTTAAAGGAGGAGACATTCAGACAAAAGCATCACATTATATACAAAAATAGCACATGTCTTATTTCCAATTTACACAATAAGCAAAGCAATAATAACCAATCATTTATAAAAACATGTAAATAATATGCACTTATGCAAACACCAACACACACTCCCTGTTGTTTTCACATGGCATACACTGCAAGTTGGGAACCATATCACAAACATTTTAGTTAGCCTTGACTGAGCCATGGGCTGCATAGAGCCCATCTTATCACCAAACATATTTACGATCAATTTTTCAAAACTTTATTTTTAGTTTTAACGCAGTATACAGGTTGTATGGTAAAGTTACATTAGACTTATTTGAATTTGAAAATTGAAATGTAAATATTCCATACGCTTGCGTAGTATTCATTATTTTGTTTAGATGTTAGGATGTTTCGTTGTAAGTGGTTAGATAAGATGGCCTCGATATTTTCATATATCATTGCAGATAACATGCAGGATAATTGGTAGAGAGTCACCTTTAAGTCAAAACTGTGTGACGGACCTGCAGCTCTATATTGTGTGACATAATTTTGCGTCGAGACATGGTTGAAGTTATGATTTTTTTCTCTATTCTGAATTTTAGCTTAATTGTGACCTTGGAAATCATTCTTTAATCAACATCAAACGCAGAGTCATGCAATGTGTGCAATACAATGTCTCTATATCTCTTATTCACAACAAATGTCAGTATCATTATTTGCACAAAAGATACCCAATACCCAAACTATTGCCTTTTGTCTCATGACATCACTTTCATTTGGTAACATTTGAACATTTAATGCGTTGATTAGGAATATGTTAACATGTACTGAAACTAATACTACAAACATGCCTTCAAGGATTGCATATGTGATAGCTTTAAATCCCTAAGTTAAAAAAATGGCATTAACATTTTTATAATCTATGTTAAGTCATTTATTTTGAAAAATTGTAATTATCAAGCATTACCCTTTCAATGATTGTTTATGGCACAATTAACTGTCTTCTAAAGGCAGTTTTCCCTTGCAAAAAAACGTCCATTTTCCCTCAAAAACTATATTTACCAAATTGATAAATGCAGACAACGTTAATGAATACTTAGATATTTGGCATGATTCATCGTCTAGTGGACCTCTACAAAGTTTGTTCAAATTATGGCCCTGGGGTCAAAATTGGCCACACCCCGGGGCTGATGGGTTTTCTCTATATGTGTTATAGTGAAAACTTAAATAATCTTCTCCGAACTCACAAAGACAAGTAACGTTTTAATTTAAACTGGATAATATATTTAGTACACATACCAATTTTCAATATGGGCCACATACAACAATTAATAACAAATATACACACGTAAAATCAAGTAGTGACAAGAGCTTAGATATTTGGCATGATATATCATCTAGTTGACTTGTACCAATATTGTTCAATCTTTGGCCCTGGGGTCAAAAAATGGCCCCACCCGGGCGGTCATGGGTTTCTTTATATATGTATATGATGAAAACTTATAAAATCTTCTTCTCCGAAACCAAAAGGCGAAGGCCATAGATATTTGGTATGAAGCATTGTTTATCAGACCACTATTAAGATTGTTCAAACTTTAGCCCTGGGGTCAAAATTGGCCACGCCCCGTGTTCATAGGCTTAGGTTTTCAATATTTTTATATAGTCTTATATAATAAAACTTTAAAAATCCTCTTCTCCAAAATATAAGACCTAGAGCTTTCATATTTGGTATATAGTGTTACCTAGTGGACCTACACCAAAGGTATTCAAATTATTGTCCTGGGGTCAAATTGGCCTTGCTCAGGGGTCATTTGTTTTTACATTGTCTTGTCACTTAAACTCTTTTCCTCTGAAAGTAAAGGTCAGAATGACTCCATACTTGATATGTAGCATCCTTACATGGTCCTCTCTCAACTTTGTTCAAATGGTTTTGTTTGGCCCCTTTTAGGGGTCACCAGAGCAAAAAATAGAAAAACCTTTAAACAACTTGATCTTATTAACTGCTTGATGGATCTTCAAGTCTGAAGCATCCTAGCATGGGCCTCTGTCAGGTCTTTTCAAATAATTTTGTTTGGCCCCTTTTAAGGGCCACCAGAGCTAAAATTAGTAAAAAAAACTTAACATTTTCTTCGCATGAACCCCTTGATAGATCTTCAGCAAATTTGGTTTGAAGTGTCCTTGCATGGACCTCTCTTAAATTTGTTCACATAATTTTGTTTGGCCCAGTTGCCATGGCAACCTAAAGGAAAATGTCAACAATTGGTTATAATCATCTTCTTCTCCTAAACCGCTTTGACAATTTTGATGAAACTTCATAGGAATGATCCTTAGTTGGTGCTTTTTCAAAATTGTTCAAAGAAATTAATTCCATGTAGAACTCTGGTTGACATGGCAACCTAAAGGAAAAGTGTCAACAATTGGTTACAATCATCTTCTTCTCCTAAACCGCTTGGACAATTTTGATGAAACTTCATAGAAATGATCCTTGGTTGGTACTTTTTCAAAATTGTTCAAAAAAATTAATTCCATGCAGAACTCTGGTTGCCATGGCAACCTGAAGGAAAATATAGGCTGTCGTGTCGGCGCTGTGACTTTTTCTTATATGGACAGATTTTAAAATGACTTGCCATATGTTTTCGACATACCAAGACAACGTGTCGTGTGCAAGACGCATGTCCCTACCTCTAAGGTTTATTCACAATGGAATGCTGAATATGAGGACATAAAGAGTGTTGGCTGTCATTTAGTATGATTGGTGTCACATTGGGGGGCATTTGTCACATACTTTGACAGCTCTTGTTCAATATTCTTTGAGAAACAAGCTATATTAATAACAAAGGTTAAACTCTTTTACTCAGGTGAGCGATTTAGGGCCATCATGGCCCTCTTGTTCAACTTATGCATACAACACTGATCTTTTATTCCAAATAATATTTCTTTTATGAAATGAATATAATTATATCCATCCATTTGTTCGATTTAAAATGTTAAATTTATGTTCTAGGTTGGCCGTCATGGTGATACGTACAAATCATCCATTGTCCTTCTGTAAGAGACGGAGTCAACCCTTATATGTTACACCAAATGTTGACAAAAGATACATTTAATTGATGCAGTGATGAGTACATTCAAATGGCAGACAAGATATACTCCAGCCAACCCCATCCCCTGGTAAAAGAAAGTCAACAGCGAAGAAATGATTGAACTACGTTTTAATGTACAATAAATCATTAAACTATTGAATAAATGAAATAGTGATTACATGTTTTGCTGGTTGGATCCATTGTATTTGTATATGACGTCATTATAAACTACTTATTTCTTTTTTCATAATATAATAAAAACCCTTTGAGTAAAATGATTCAAAACGTCGCACTCCTAATGTAAAAAATCAACCCTTTTAAGTTATGGATGTAATGTATGCAATAACAATTTCTTTGATATTTGTTTGCGTATTTAATAAGTAAAGTCATGTTATTGTTTATATAAATATAATCATATACCATTGTTGTTTGACATTATTAGTTATAGGAATTGTAAATGTGATTTATTATTTGTAAAATATTTCACAATGTGATGATATTAAAGCAATTGTGCACCAGATGACCAAATTGCAAGAAAAAAAGGAAATTGTCGAAAACTGACGTAAACTTGTATAAATTTGTACAATGCATTGAAACTTACAAACTGAAGTACCACATAGTTTACGATTTATTAAAATTTAGCAGTTATTTCGTATTATTCCATTAAAAAATATTACTGGGTATGTCTACCTAATAGATTTCATTCCTTATGCGTGATTGGCTAGTCGATGTTATCACTTGATATTACGGTAATTACCAAGTTAGGTTTATAGCTTAAATAAACCACTCGATTGAAGTAAGCCTTCGTCGCACAGGCGATACCACACTTAATTGCAATTTTGGCGACACTGGTTCGGACCCGGTCTCCGACACATCATTTTTTTTACATTTTGGTACTTTTGTTTTACAATTATGATATCAAAGCGTTACAAATTCTATTAAATAATTACCAAGATATTCGTTACAGAATAAAACTTTTGTTAGTGCCAATCTGGTGTACAGTCCCTTTAAATATGTTAAAGCTGCTTTAAGAAAATCGTATAGATATTTAGAAAGATTGCCAAATTGTTAATCATGGGCAAAAGCTATTACAGATATATCACAATCACTAGAATTTTATGATGCATGGTTATTTCAAAGTGTTGGTGACACATGTGAGAACCCCGTTGAAGTCACGTGATTCCTCACCCTGATATGGCTACATTTATAATCTAGGTTTTAACGTTCCCTTGAAAAGAGTCTTCAATCCAAAACGTTCTACAGAACATTCAATATAAGAAGATCGTGATTAAGTGTAGAGTGTTGCGACACCAAGGCTATGGCAATACATCAACATTTTCTTTCAAAGTACAGGCGACATAAAACGGAAGGAACACAGCATGCTTTCGCATTAGGTTATAAGGAAATACATTTAGGGCGTTGAGGGTGAGCACATAAATTACAATAATCTTAAACAATATAAATCACTTAACACCACCTGTGGTGATGTAACAACGGGTGTTTAAACGAAGCAAATTGTTAGTTATTTGTTTTCCTGGATGGACCATCGTCCTGTCCTAGCGAAACTCCAATTTCAAAGCAGTGATATTAAAAGCAGAATCAAGAATGAACGGAAAACCCGGATGCCTAGAAATAGGTTTTCATTATGTCATAATACTGTGAGATATTGAGGAGAATTGGGGAGCACTATATGACCTTAAGTTGGACATATATGAAGAGCCGATAAGACATAGGAAACCGGCGTACACAGCTGAGACAGAAACAAGCTCAGTGGCCAAAGGTTTAAACATAAACCCCGTTTAATGGCACAGGGTAAACGCCAAAGACATAGAACACAAAAACAAAAATATCACAAACAAGAAACATGGTGCCACTTTGGAACGCAAATCCAATGTTAGTGCTTAATAGTGAATCACAATCGAACGCTTATGTTTCATATGGAAATATGCGTAAGAGTAGGGTAAAACTGGGACTCTCGCGGCCATCTTTGGCGATTTTCCGCGTTAGCGGCCATGTTTGGCGATTCCCCGCGTTAGCGGCCATGTTTGGCGATTTTCCGCATTAGCGGCCATGTTTGGCGATTTCCCGCGTTAGCGGCCATATTTGACGGTTTATCGCGAGTAAGCTGCCATATTTGGCAATTTCCCGCTCTTAGCGGTCATGTTTAACCATTGTTTGAAATCCAAGACAAAGGGTCATTGTTTTTTAGTAAATCGTTAGTAGCATAAAACCTGAACTTAGATTATCAGTATTAATCTTCTTGCGATTGAAGTTTGCAGCCATTATTTTACCGGCTAATATGAGTTATAATTTGACACCATATGACTCAAACAGGGGAATGTTTGATTCCTTTTGGGATGAGAATGGTAATATGTTACCCTGAACAAGAGATAGTGAAGCTCGTTGTATATATTTGTGGGCTAAGGAGAGTCATCAGAAAATGGTAACACTTTTAAGACAAACTAACAATTTTCGAGCAATTGTGGATGAATACAATAGCCATCAAGAGATTGAAGAATTTCCGGATAGATGTAAATTCATTCCCTTTTTAACCGTATATACAGGACTTAAAGACGAGCCCATAGTACGAGGATAATCAACGTACAAGACAAAAAAAAAATTTGGATTGTCAATAGTGGTATATAACAAACCGAACAAATTGGATATTGTAAGTCTGTGCTCAAACAGATGTCTGAAGTGTTTAAAACACAAAAATGGCTCAAGCTCAGATACGTTTTTTAACGAGTTGCAGACATATTTGAGAGGTTTTGGTTTTGAAAATGTCTCTTGGTCACCAATAAGAAGGGAAATTACATACACACTTGGTGATAAATTTGTCATAGTTGTGAAAGAGAGACAGCGACGCATTAAAATAATATTTAAAAAGGGTCACCAAAGTTTTCAATTACCATTTGATATTTTTGAAACTCTCTGTGATATGAATGAAAGTGTTCAGTTGTTGGCTTCATTCTTACACGGACAGTCGAAATGACAACTTCAAAATTATTAGAGTTTGAATATAGTTCTCCAAGCATGCTATTCTATCAAGACAGACTTAAAACATTCGACATGTGGTCACCTCAAATAGAACCAAACAAGTTCCAATTATCTTCAGCAGGATTTTATTATACTGGCAGAAATGACACAGTAGAGTGTTTTTCTTGCGGTTTGCTATTGCATCAGTGGCAGAAAGGAGACGAGTCGTTGTTAGAACATAGAACACATTCTCCAAGTTGTTTATTTTTGAACATAATTAGACATAATAAAAAATGCTTTCATGGCAGCATAAGGACACCCGATCTTCGTCCTCCAATGACTCATCCCGAACACCATGGACGTTGACCGAACCTCTTGCAGGTTTTCAATATGGCGATATCCCGGGATGATCTGAAAATTCAAATTTGATTTTTGCCGTTATATTTTTTTCCGTTACCATATGTAACTATAAAAGACATACAACATAGCACAAACATTCAGTGTTTCATCGACTTTCGTGGTGAACGTATCATAGCAAAAATACTTAAACATGGCTTGCAGTGAACTTTCTCAAGATATTTATGAAGATAAACAGTGTTTGTCTTTGAACATAGACATGAATGTTTCGGACACTACAGAGATTTATACTCCAGTTTCTACAAGAGTCGCGCTAATGAATTCGTACTTTGACTTTGTATATGCGAAGGCACTGTGTAAGGTTATGGGTATGGTGATTAGGCAACTTTGCTATGGTTGCCAGATGGATCTCCCATCTCAAAAAGATCACGATTGTATCATGGATACAGACAGACCCTGATGACGATGAACATAAAATAGAACGTTACTTTAGCGACATGCTAAACGCAGTTAATGAAATAAATATACTACAAAGTTGGGAAGAAATTGTGCACAATTCAAACATTCCCTCTGAAATGATTGATTTACACAAACATTTGCTAGAGAGCAATGACTATCTGCAGATAATGAAAACCGAGCGGTGGTATGGAAAAAAATGAAAAGAATGGTGTTGACAATCAATCGCATTGAAGATCGACTGTTTCGTCCATCACGTTGAGCAAAAGAATATTAGCCCACAACAACATCAAAATGGACATATTATGCAACGTTGTATGTGTTTTTCTGCATTTTTCCTTCGAAAGAAGAATTCATGAGAAATTAAGAACTCTGGCACTGTGTGGCGTAAAATGACTTGTTATATTTATTACTTCGTGAATTTCCTTTTTGCATGTTTCAAATAAATATTTAATTCACTTTATGTGCATGTATGTCATTGTATGTTTATGCCTGTGTGATCATATGCTGACTTATTTTATACATGTTTAGTTTCAAATACATGTATTTATATCTATACATGTTTTCATTTCCTTGCTTTAGTTTAATTAACAACCCATGTGCCCCATAACATAAACTACGTACAACGATCATCATGTTTAATCATGGATAAAACATATTTCGATTCTAAAAACGCAGGCAGCTTTTTGGGTGCAAAAAAGTAACACAGGATATTAAACCAAAACTATCCAAGAGTATTTACTACTTATTTCATACAGAAATGGCTCAACAATCAAGATTCGTATGCCATTCAACGTCAGGCGAGACATACATATAAAAGACCACGTGTTGAAGTGGCGGGTATGAACGATCAGGGTGATATGGATTTAATGGCAGTTGATAACATTGCTAAATACAGTGATGGAGTTTAATACCTACTCATTGTTATAGACATATTTTCACGTTTTCTATCCATTCGACCCTTAGTTAATTAAAAATCTAACACGGTATTGTCAGCAATCAAGGATATTCTTAGTGTTCATAAGTTTAAAAAGTTAAGAACGGACCGAGGTTCTGAATTTATCAATCGTGAATTAAAAGCGTTTATGCAAAAGAAGAGAGTTTACTTGTTTAATACACAAAGCACCGCTAAAGCAAACTATACAAAGCGAGTCATTCGTACCCTACGTGGTATGATATTTAGAATGTTAAGATATCAGCGAAATTCTAGATATATAGATCACCTTCAAGATATTGTAAATAGTTACAATAATTCCCCTCATCGGAATTTGGATGGATTAGCACCAAGTGATGTTACAAAGAAAAACGAGACGCAACTTTGGAGTAAAATGTATCTAAAACCTAAAAAAATCCCCAAAACGTCCCCTCGCTTTAAATATAAAATTGGTGATTTGGTAAGATTAAGTTACACGAAACATCCCTTTAGAAGAGCTTATCAACAACAATATACTACAGAAGTTTTTAAAATAAAGAGCAAGATTTTCAAACAAGGTTTTCCATTGTATAAGATCATAGACTTGAATAAAGAACCAATATCAGGTTATGTGAATCAAAATGAAATCATTCCTGTTGATAAAGATGCAGACAGTCTTTGGTATGTTGATAAAGTTTTAAAAAGAGAAAAGTCAAAGGGAAATTATAGTATTTTGTTGGATGGGAAGGAATCCCAAAATCATTTGATAGCTGGATTGATGCAGATCAAGTTCAAGAACAATACTAATGGAACGTTATGTGTTTGTAAGAGACAATGAGAGCAATGATATTGTTATTGATAATAAACCTTATAGATTTAAAGTGCAGTTGAAGTTACCACTTCATTTTGATGGATATTGGAAAGTAGCTTTAAAAGAAATCTGTTTACAAACAGACTATAAAGTTAAAAAGAAGGATTTAACTGACACCATATTTATTTCATCGAATATATCTAAAGAAAGTATTGTAAATGGCTTTAACATGCATTACTGAGAAGAGTAGAAAAAAAATACGATAAAAAAGGAATTATATGTTTGATACTCCCTTTTATTCACCATTAAATAAAACAGAGTTTCGGGAAATGGAATTTGATATAAAGACAGTGGACAACAATTTTGCAACATTTGTTAATTCACCGGTCTACCTCACACTTCACTTCAAACGTTACTCATTTTATCCTAATTATGAATCGCTCTAAGTTGTATGTACCAAACCCAGAAAAATGGATTAATTACTTTAAACAAAATAAATCACAGGTTGGGAAAGGATTTGCCATACCTCATAAGGCTTCCGCAGAGAGCAGCGACTTGACATTGAACGTGACTTCCCCCACACAGCAAATTGCAAATCAAGCGAAAAGCGAACTGAAACGAGAAGGTATAAAAACACCTGAAGTATCATCTTTTTCGCATACATCATCCAATCAGTCAAACGTTAAGTGTTCAATCAAAACGGTAAAACAACACAGAAAGACAGCGAAAATAGATCAAAATACCACCAAAATAAACGTTAAAAAGGGATCAAAAACTTGAAAAAGGCACCAAAAACTGTGAAAAAGACATCAAAAACTACAGAAAAAAACTTTAAAAAAGGTGCTACAAAAGTGAACAGAAAAACATCAAGACCAACCCAGGACATATTCACTTATTAAAAATGTCATACTTCTTACAAGATGGATTTTCTGAGGGTGTTCCAAATGAACTATTATTATTTGATTTACCACCTACACAAGTTGCTGTCAGTGATGTGCATTACCAAGAAATTCGACCTTTATCACAAGTGTCAGATGATACTCCTATCGAGATCCAAATAAGTGGACAAAATTCAACGGACTATCTCGATCTTCGAGGAACACAATTATGTGTGAAATTAAAAGTTACAAATCCAGATGGTAGTGATATTACAAGTGCTAAAGTGGGACCTGTAAATTTATTCTTACAAGCATTATTTTCAGCCACTGAAGTCTCATTACAAAACAAAGCTGTAATTTCTTCAAATTACAATCCATATGATTCAGACTTTGTTACACAGCGGTCATGATGCTAGCCATTCGCAATTATTATCTCAATTATATATTAAAGATGATAATGACATTACTGGGGCAGCTGTTACGGATACCGGCGGTGGTAATAATGGACTCTTTTTAAGATCAGAATACATTGGTACAGATAACCATAATATAACTAGAAGTCAGGAGATATGCTTTTTGTTTTCAATCAAATAGCTGTGTTTTGATATACAATGTACACCTGTTTTATATGTTTATATATTTTATGTTTTTTACAATTCATAAATCGGGTCGTTTGTGCCAAATGCGTTGTATATATTGTGATTTATTTGTTAATTCTTTCAAAAATGAATAATAAAAAACATTCACGTTTTCATTACAATAAGATCGAACACATCTTAACATTTCTGTAGGGTTGATTTAATGGAAAAAAGAAAAAGAAATGTAAACGATACATCATCACCTTAAAGGTATAAGGTTATTTGATAAAGAAATCGTGTGAATCCTTTACCGATTTCATAAAAATAGTGAAACTCAAAAGAAGCTAAGAGAGGACAAAACTGTTATATCTTCAAAACCTACTTGGGTGGTCAAAATAAAAGATTATTTAGTAAGTTGTTTGAAAAATCTTCATGTCATTGTAAGGTTCAACGAAGGTGTCCATAATGATAAACAGAGTCCAGTGAATCGAGCGCTGGCATTTGACAATGGTTTAGTAAGTGATGTATTGTGATAGCTCACCACAATGTAAGAGCTTTAGTCACCCTGAATAATACTAGATATATGATAACGACAATCTCGTCTTTTGAGCAGTCAGCAGCTCATTTAACTGCCTTCACTTTTAAGTTATTACAATGGGTACGTTGGAGAGTAATTGGGTGGCTATTAGATATGGTGTTGTTGTACGAATTGACACTAAACGGCCAGACTTTAGTCTTTAAATTCCTTGAAATCACTTTCGATCACGCGATGGCTGGGTTCTGATGAACGTTTGTTTGTCAATGACCTGTGATCTTGCACATAAAAATATCCGAAGTTTGATCACATATAAAGATGGTGGAGGTTATGATAAGTCCATCGTCTGATGAGGGAAAACAATACCATTAAATAGATCCTAGGTCGATGACCTTATGTTAGAAACTTTGGAAGCGTTGTCCTTTGACATACAATATACTGATCTGATTAGTGTGACAATGCTATTGTTTGTATCCCTTCTATTGAAATGAATACTGTCAATCAATGGAGACCCAGTTAAACAATGACGCTTTGTCTTGGATTTCAAACAATGGTTAAACATGACCACTTAGAGCGGGAAATCGCCAAATATGGCCGTTTACGCGCGATAAACCGTCAAATATGGCCGCTAACGCGGGAAATCGCCAAACATGGCAGCTAACGCGGGAAATCGCCAAACATGGCCGCGAGAGTCCCATTTTTACCCTACTCGTAAGATAGCATTCCGACTTATGGCAATGAAGAGCATTGCTTGAAGTGCAGACGCCTATGGAGCACCAAAGGGAACAATATGGCTTCTAATTTTATTTAGAACAAACGCCTAAGGACGATCGTTAAACATGCTTGTTCGTTTGAATGTTTGAACACGGATACCACGATGTTTATGAATGTATTTTAGCGATGTTTGAATATTTAATAATTTATATTTGAAACCAATTTTTTACGTTTTTAAATGCCTTACTAAAGTCAAGTAATATAATATCCATCTTCTGTTTGTAGCAGAAGGTAGTACTGAATCAGTGATCATATTGTTTTCCGCATTAATGACATAATTTCACAGAATCCATGTTAGAACTAGTACAATTCAGGTACTCTGAACTTTTAAAATGGCTGACGATGGTGAATTAAACAAGATGTTCCCTAATTTTACAACAAACAAATGACTTTGTAGGTATATCATTCGCTGTATTTGCCTCGCACCACCACTCCATCTTACAGTTGCAACATTATGCTTCCTCATCAAATGGCATTAATTGAAATAATTCATTTAGAATTTCCAAACAATTTCAGCGGGTTTCACCTGTTCAGGTCCTCTAGCCGTATGAGTGTTTACTCAGTGTGTGTATACCACGTGATAAATTGCGTCATAAATGCTACGTCGGAAGGCAACATTTTGCTTCGGATGAAAACTTTAAACAAAGATAACTTTCCTATTTCTTCACCATTTTAGGGAGCACTGTCAAAACATCATGTTTGGAAACAGGTTTGTCGAAGTGTTTGATGAAACTAAACACCTTATCAAACTCCGGTAATAAAACGAAGGAGGGGCTTTTTAAGCGGCATAGACTGCCCTTTGTTTCATTTAAAATGGTGTAGTAAAAGAAAAGTTATCTTTGATATAAGTCTTCATTTTAATTAAAGTATTGCCTTCCGACGAACCATTTATGACGTAATTTATCACATGATATACATATACTGTTACTAGATACCTTTCAAGTTCACAATAATGACAAAGAAGATTCAATACATCATGTGCGGTACGAGTTGTGAGTGCCTTGGCCGCATTCAACTTTGCTGTGGGTTGTTGCCATGGTTTAGTGGTGCGTTTGAGTAGAAATTGTTGATTTTATGCAGCAAAGTGGACTGTTGTGTTCGGTGTGAAAATTTGAAGCATGACTTTAAGTGTAAAAAATAGCCAAAAAGTTAATATTTCTGATATTGTAGAACAAGAGATTTTAGAAATTGCTCTGTTTATTTTGTATGTTTCAATGATCTTTGGATGAAATTTAAACGTTTTTGTTTTAGTATCGCAAGTTGTAAAACAAACGTATTCATATGACTTTTGAAAGTCAAATTTCAAACAAAAGGTTAAACTGTATAGGGATCGTATGGTAAGTAAAAACTAAGAAACACACAGTTTTCAATAGATGCAATAACAGCTTGCCAAACATCCTTATCCCATCTTGACAGATTTCAAAGCCAAGATAAGGTCCAAAAAGACACAAACTTTACTTTAAAAAGTGCACATCCTGATTTACAAGTACATAGACGAATACATGATGGGCAAACACACACACACAAATAATTAAACAGTAATATTCACAAATGTAATGGAACAGATCTGCTTCTTATTCAAGAAGAAACTGTTTATTTTAAAATACTTTTTTGCACGGAATTCTGATTATTAAAACCTTTAAATGTGTGCATTGCTGTTAATGTGAATTGCGTCATTAGGTCAGGAGAGTCGAAAAGGTTTGACTGTCGGTTCGTGAATTGTAGTCCTTCTATTTTTCGTCAAAACACCAATTGATTTTTAGCATTTAACAATGTTATTCTCAGCAACAAAAATGTACCGATTAAAAGGTTTAATTAACACAAATTCCGTGCACATCATGGGATTTCAGAAAAATAATGTGTTTTGTTTTGTGTTAAAGCACATACTTTATCCTCGATATTTAGCGCACCTGCTCTATAATTTTCGCGAATCTTACGGCTCTGTTCTTCATCTAAGCTTATGTAGATACGTGTGTATCATTTGGCTAATTCGAAATCAAGAAACCTGTTAACAAACTATTAGAAAAATGCGCAAAATAACTAGATCTTGGTAAAGTTTATAAGTTCATATTATTAACATTCCTTGTTTACTTTTTACGATTTTGACTAAGAAAACATGTTATGGGTTTTAACATGTGTAACTATCAAGCTACTTCATATACAGCACAATACTAATACAGCAAACTGATGTTAGAGTCTCAATTTATAAATACATGTTAATGAAACATTCCTACATAAAACCTTGGACTAGTAAAAATCCCACTTTCAGATGAAAATACATATTTTAATCAATTTTTGTGCAATTTTAACATGCTGTTTATCAGAAACACGATATACTAATTAGTTTGTATACAAAATGAGGGTAAGTACACATTTCTTTAGGAATGCTATAATGATATTTTTAACATGATTCTTTTTTTACTTTAAGGTACTCTACCAGTGTGTGTACACCACGTGATAAATCGCGTCGTAAATGCAATTATTTAAAGATAGTGCATGCCCGCTAAGAGAATGGGACTTGACGACATTAACAAATGTACTTACTAGGAAACTTCGTGAACAGTTTTAATTATCCGTTCGTTGGATATCAATGATAAACTTAATCAGCATTAATAATGAATTTAAATCTTACAAAAAAAACTGTAATCACGTGAACAATAAAAAACTCGAAACATGTTTTTCAACTGGTAACTCAGTTAGCAGTGTAATTCATATTTACTGTTTACTTGTTTACTTGCCACTCTTTCCCTTCAGTAGTGCTAAGTTTTGTTAGTTTTTTTCTTATAAATATTTATATGAAAACTACAGACACAAGCTCAGTAGCCGAAAAATTAAACATAAACCCCGTTTAATGGCTCCGGGTAAAAGCCAAAGACATAGAAAACAAAAACAAACAATCACAAACCATAAACATGGAACACCAGCACAAAACTCCACAAACAACACAGTACATATATATTATATAAAACACTACGTGTGTTTATCAAGGATTGTTAGGTACCGCCTGCAAGGCCTTGGAACTGTCAGTAAATTACAAATCTACTAGAGTTTTAAACCAGTTCGTCATTTACTTCTCAATATTTCCAAGTAAAGTTCGGAATAAATGTCTATTATTAAACACACAGCTGATGTACGATTCGTCAGGTAACTGATGAAAAAGACAAACAACTGTCAATTCCCTAAATTAAGAACGTAACGAGACAAGAGGTCATTCCAATTTGATAAAAAATGTTTGTATTTTACATCTGTTTAATCACGTATCCAGTAGAATAACACTGCTATATTTTTGTTTCTGCAATTATATAAGCACTTTAAAAGTTGTGACGTAATAAAATTAATTGCGTTTCATTGAAATCTGTTTTTGGCATTTTTCTTTAACTGTCTGTAATTGTAATAAAAAAGGCATGTTCTATTTTCAATATATATTCAACGTAACAAATTACAGTGACAATCACTTATAAATCAAATGTAACAGCATTTTTTAGGAATATCAAAGTCATAAGATCAAAACATGATACATGATACATTTTTAACATCAGTTAGATCCAGTTATCAAATGAAGAAAAAGTTGTGTATTGTAGCAGGAATAATACGGTTACAATACTATTTTTGCTGAATATTATCTTATATATAGCCTTATATACAGACAAACACAAGGTAAGCTATGAGCAATGAGCTACTTGTGTATTAATAATGCAAGTAAATTGCCCAAAAATAGTTATCGCGTGGCATTAGTCGAAAAATATGATTTGCATTGCAACTATTTGTTTATTTAGCGTATGAGATGGAAATATCGATCCAACACTGTTTTTCTGAGGCTAAAGCGTATGTTAATTTTCTTTGTGAAAGGAAGTTTCGGAACGTGTATGCTCGTTTACGAGCTGTATCGTCAATCTTACTGTTTATAGACATTTAAATCACTTGACGGGCCTTGCGCGCTGGTTCCTTATCCCAACCACAAGGCAGAGAGAGGTTATATTCCTGGCTACCGGCTATGGAAGCGAACTGTGTTGACAGGAGCTTTTCTCCCGATTCGGACATGTGGATATCAGTTTGAATTGATTTGCCAACATTTGGACTTCACTAGTGAACATAGACAAACTATGCGAACATTCTTGCGCATGCAAATGGAACTGTTATGTTTATTAGTTACGCCGATATACATCAAAACTTACAAACTTATCTTAGAATGGAAATGAAGATAATTCAATAAAAGTGGCGGCGCTGAACATGGCTCTATAGTGATGGCACTGTGGAATAGTGGTGGCTATGTCAAGTTTCATTTGCACTCGGTTGATATGGTTTAAAGTTTTTGGAAGCCGAATACATGTAACTAAATTCTCCCATTTTCGAAATATGTCCATGTTATAGAACAACAGATGTCATATGTACAAAAATGGGGATGTAAAACACTAAATGAGAATATGATTTTAATATTTAATATGACTTATTAGTCAAGGCTCATTTTAAGCATCTGACAAAACAATGCAATAAACAATATGAACATAAATTATGTTTAAAACAAAAAAAATAATGATAATGGGTAAGGTGGAATATACAAGACATTTTTAAAAAAATACAAAGATCGAGAATGAGTAGTAAACGTCCATTTTATAAAACTATTGACTGACATACTTCCGACGTTTTATTAACCAACTGTTGTCTGCTACGAATATAATCCACATTGTCCCGCTTGATAAGGCGGGAGCGAGATAAATCGACCCCATTTCAAATCGGCCCACTACCAAATCGCATAGTGAGATAATTCGGCCCTGCCATTTCGGCCTCTTAAAAATATTGACGGGGAAACTTTTCGGTCCCTAACTCGAATAAAGAATTGGCAACTCACTTAGCATTTATAATAAATGTGTATATTAAACCCGTTTCATATTTATACTTGAGACTGAAAAAATATATTTATAAATCATGACCATAAGCTTGATGTATATGTACTCAAATCATGTTTAATTATCCGTCAAACACATTAAGAAATTAAAGACTCTAGTTCATTCATATGTCAATAAATGTCTTGTTCACACCCACAACGACAACAATTACTGTATGCCTGAAAAAGGATGCATTGATCAAAGACATTTTTTTTTAATTTATCTATATCTATTAAACAGTTTAAACAAAATACATATTTATATAACATGTTTTATTTATATAAAATAAGGGCCGAAAACATCTGCGTAATTAGGGGCCGTAATGTCTACTCGGTGGTATGGGAGCAAGACAATTCGGCCCCTTACCAAATCGGCCTACTACCAAATCGGCCCCTAAGACGTTTCGGCCCTGCCATTTCGTCCCCTTAATTAAAAAGTGTCACAATTTCAATGCCTGATACCTCTGTGGAATGTGACAATTCGCCATAAGACCGTCTGTCTAAAATCACCGTTTAAGCCAGTATGGTTTTGCATGTATACGTATTCAATATAAGATTAATAATAGTTTTTTTTCATCCTTATATATAAACCTGATTTGAATATAAATAACTGAATTTCATAAAATTTATAACTTGTATCGAGAGCGTTACAGGAACATCAACGCCAGGATCATGGATGAGTGGGACTCATACGATTCGCATAAGGTCACCTGCGAGGAGTTCCTGAAAAATGTTGGTGCCATCTACGGCGGGCGATAGGTGTTTGGTCAAGACTGATGTTAGACAATGGACATGTCATTATACATAATATTAGCAACATAGTTATGTAAAATATTTAAAGATTATTTTTAAAAAAATGAAGTTTAAACATTTCTTCTTTAACTCTATTTCGTCTTATAAAAATATCTCGTGAATAAATCTTTACATGTTTTCAAGTGTACAGATATTTTCTTTAAATCTATTTTTATCTATATCTTTGTACGCATGTATATAGCTTTGTCTCTTAAAATAAAAAAAAATGAAATTACATGTTTTTTACTTATATTTAGAAATAAAATAAAAATATGTTTTCAAGTGTACAGATATTTTCTTTAAATCTATTTTTATCTATACCTTTGTATGCATGTATATAGCTTTGTCTATTAAAAAAGTAAAATGAAATTACATGTTTTTTACTTAAACAATGTATTTAGATATAAAAAAGAAAATAAAAATAAGGGCCGAAACGTCTCGGTAATCAGGGGCCGAAACGTCTACGGGATGGGGACGATTTGGTAAGGGGCCGAAAAGGTAACCGTTTGAGCTAGGGGCCGATTTGGTAAGGGGCCGATTTGTCTGGTAGCCGGTGGTATCAACTAGGGGCCGTTTTGGTAAGGAGCCGATTTATCTGGTAGCCGATGAGAAATAACCGGTGTGTATGTGAAATTAATCTTATTCCGGTTTTTCGAACAATATTCGCGCAAATAATTATGATGGTAAGTGATATAATTGTCTTGAAAATTCGTGCCGGAGTAAATATTATGTGAAGTGGAACAGTTAAAAACACAGGTGCTCGCCACATTGCATGGATACAGTAATACATACTTAATTCATATTTTCTTATATTTTTTTAATTATTTATTTATACAGTATCGGTCGAGATAGTGAATACATGTCATTTAAAAAAATATTCCACAATTTTTCATGAAAGAAAATTAGTATTATATATGAATAAAAATAAGGTAAACATGTGCTAAAAATCATCAATTCCAAACGGACCTATCAATAGAGCATAGTTCCTAAAATAATTGAGATAATCTAATAATTTTTACTGTTCTGATAAGGTAAGATTCCCATCTACAAGAAAAATATAACTTTTATGCTAGTAAGATTGACCTTTACGGCATATTCAAACAAAATGCACCAACCAGAAGCTGAAATTCGCCATAAGGAAAGAACTGGGAGGTTGAAAAACAACGGAAAAAATCTTCATACTTTACTAAAAACTTGTATATGAAAGCTCATTTTGATATCACACCTGCCCTATGTCAGCCAACTTACTAAATCATTTCCTGTGATGTCCGCAAATATGGTATGCTATAAAGTTAAAAAAAAACTGTTAGTAAAATTATATATCATGGTCCGTGTTCCGAAATATGGTACGTAAACTGTGAGTTAAGTTATATATCATGACCCGTATTGTCTACAAATATGGTACGTTATAAATTACAAAGAAACTGTGAGTAAAATTAAAAATCACGGTCCGTAATGTCCCCAAATATGGTCTGTAATGTCCATGGTCCATATTTGTGACCCATCCTGTAATACAAGAACTTCCGAGTTCTAGCCAAATGAATGTAGTTCATTTTCAGGAGGTGGTCCAGTGCTCATACCAGACAACTGTGGATGACTTTAAACGCCAGCATAACAGCATTGTCACATCAGTTGACAGAAAGCATTAGAAGTCAGTACTATTTATATATAATATAAATGTCATAAAAAAAATACAATTCTGAAAATTTGAGGTAAACTTAAAATAAATGAAAACTCAAACGAATACAGGGATACTGGACTTACCAAAATATGTTATGTTAAAGAAAGACAGAGATAATTACCCAATTACTCAAGAAAGTTACTGAAAGAGGCCTTTCTAATGTATATATTTTTAATAATCCTATTTACAGTCTGTACGAAAGTTCGTCGGACCTCGGCCTCCGCCGGTAATAAATGGTGAGGTCCGACAATCACAGCTATATTGTAGGCCCGCTTGTCCGGCAATAATTTTTGGGGCAAAATGATTTAATAAATATGTGTCAAACATGTATCTTGTTAATTTTATTAACTAACCTATGTTTACTTTATCAAACCAACTTAATCAGGGCATTTGTCGACCAGAGCTCCCCGCGTTTGACGCATTAAAAATGACCCGAAAATGAAGCATCATAAATTTGTAATATAAATCATTTGCAAGACATGATCTAAATGTCTTTTTATCAATAAAAGTCGAGCAATTAACACCCGCAATGACAACTGATTATCGATCTGGAATCTAATCGGTTTCCATGTTAATTAGCAGCACTCAAACTCAATGACATGATAACTCTGCCCATTATGCAAATAAACGGATACCTTCTGCTTTTTCACTTAGTACGATGGTTTAAAAAACAGCAATGCTTAAATATATTTTGTATTAGTGTTTTAAACCATGTCTATATCAGTTTAAAAAATATATATGTGTATTAGTTTTTAATAGATAATCATGTACCTTGCAATGCCATCATACGACAGATGAAAACTATAATTAAGAAGTAAGACCATGTATTTAGAAAAACACGGACAATGACACTTGAAGATCTGATTTTGACTCTTGAAAATCAGATTTTAAGAGTCATTTACCATTGGATTTAGACCCTGTTGAAAGTCCTGACTTTCACAAAAATGTACATAAAATATTTGGTCCTGCAAAAACTGGTCCGGTCCTGCAATGTAGACTGTATTGCAGGACCTCGTGTCCTGCAATGTGATAATGACTTTCGTACAGACTGTATTTATATATTTATTAGTGATGGGCAATCAGTTGAATTTTACAATCGATTATCGGTTACAATCGGAGACCATCAACCGATTAGACATTGGCTATAATCGGATATTATAGAGCAGAGGTTGCTAGTGATATACTTGTAGGTAATGGGTATCACTTCGTCTCTGTAAGCTGAATTTAATGTATGAACCAAATAATAGAACTTACATATTTATTTTTCAGGAAACTAACAAACATAAAAGAGAAAAAAATATTTTGAAGTTAAAAAGAAAAATTAAACTGAAATGTATACATCAGAAATTTCAAAGTCACCAGTATGAATCTACCAGTAAATGTTTGTTTAGAAATATTGTCTGGTCAATGAGATATGGGTTTATTCTACATCTCTTCTTGCTCATCACTAGCTAAAGAACTTCAGCGAACACGTTATATATTACCTTTTCGGATGTGTTCGCTGAAGAGAACGCCGTATCCAAACCCTACCAGAATTCGTGACATTTTTATGTCACGCTGTTATTTCACTTGTATGCATTTGTACAGACAAAATAGCTGTATCCTTAGGTTAATGAACTAAAATGTAGTTCACAAACTCATTTTCAAAACCAAAAAACGCTTTTAAGATAGTTGATTTAGCATTTTAATAAATCCTATTACAAGCATTCCTTATCTAGGTCATATTTGTGTTCAAATTTAATCACGTGACACCAAGATTTTCAGAAAATACCCATGTGACCTAGTGTTTATTTTGCTGTTATTTTTTCTATTTTGAATAATTAATAAATAACTGATAACAAATTTGGAATAAATGAATTGTTTTTACGTATCAAAAGGTATTTACAGCCTTACTGCAATTGGATTCAACTAAATGAACAATGTGAATCCGATGCTATAAATAGAATCCATCGACGTCATCATGGTCATGTGATTGCATTGCATCATCACACTCAATTGATTCTGGTTGACTTTACTATGGGGGTTACGCCATAACTTTAATGTGTTGTAAACATCAAAAAAAAAAATATCAACATTAAAGTTATGGAAGCCAGAACTAGCTCATCACCTGTGATCTAGTTACCTTTTTTGCGTAAGCCTTTTTGCAAAGGCAACAATACGCCTTGCTTATGTCAAGGTTTTCTTTGGTTGGAGGTCCTGGTTTGATTTTTCTTAATGCAAAAAAAGAGCCAGACTTTGGTTTTTGCTTTTCCACCCGTATAATTGTACAGCATATCGTCATTGTCGTCTGCCATTCTTACGAATTGTACCCAAAGAAAAATGAGCGGAAATGTCGGCAAGATAAAAAAAAAATCGTAAATGAATACTGAGTAACATCCCTTGATAAATTTGTTTGATGTTCCGCGATAATCAATTATGATAATTTACAATCGATTATCGCCGATTTTGAAGCTTTCCGATCATTTTTCGATTATAATCGATCATCGGCCCATCACTTATATTTATGATGTATACACATTGTAGCCAAAAATTACAAAAAATATTTAGATATATAATGGGCAGAAATAATGAGTTTATTGACAAAAGATTTTCTTTTATTTAGCCACAGGAGCTATTTCCTGTCGTCAACTGAAATACAATTTATGGATATGGTTAAACTGAAGTATATATGCAAAAAGGTATCCGAAAGACGCCTTCTTATGTATATATTTTTTAATAAAATTATGTGATTCTAAATAAATAATCTAGATATTGGTTTGTTTCATGACACATTTAATTGAATTAAAATGAATGTTACATTTACGGTAATAAACCAATCTTACTAATAATTTAATTAAATACCGAATATATATAAAGTAAATGTCATTTACTCTTACAGGTGCTGTTCCATGTCCTCATGAAGATCACAGAGATTACCTGAGACAACAACTGCATAATGAACGATGCAAGAGAGATGTCAATAATGCATTGGACCCAATACTCTGGAAAATCATGGTAAAGAATTATTGCTTCAGTGTTTGTGAGAGGGTTAGTATTTAGGTAACTGTCTGTATTTGTTTTTACTTTTAACCATATCCATGGACACCAACTTGTGAAAGGCTAGTGTTTATACATCTATAAAAACGGGATCAAATATAACATCTGTAATTGAATGTGTCTTCTATGCTTTAATGCACCTAAAAGGAGGACTTTGCACCATTCCAATAACAATATGGTGGAGAAAAGTTATGAAAAATTAAACAATATTCCTGAAAGTCTTCATAGCATATAAAAAGTGTCAGTAAGAACAAGACATGTACTTGTTTTGGGAGTTAATTGCTTGTTTTATAAGCAGCATCACCAGGGCTTTTTCACCTTCTTTGCTAGGGGCCGAAATAAGGCTACTTCACAATTGGGAAAAATGGTAGTTTTTCCCAATTCCCAGATATTTTTCCCAAAAAGGAAGATCTTACTTCAAAAATTTAAAATAAAAATTATCCTTTTTGGGCAAATTATTCTTTTTCAGCTAGAAGTAGACTCACTTGTACCCGACCAGTGGTTTCGTTTTTAATGCTGACTGATTACTTTTGGACTTAAAAAAAATTAGAAAAAAAAGAAAAGATTTTTGTGATTTTTAAGGGTCAAAAGGGATTTGCTATCCATATAAATCAAATGTGAACATTGAACTGTCCTAAGATCAAAAGAATTATTTCGAAGGAATACTGGTTGCTATGCAAACAAAGAAAAAGTAATCTCTACCCACCTAAATATTTTTTTAGTCAGTAACTAGAAACAAACCTATTCTTTCAGTCGGTTACACGAAACAAACCTATTCTTTCAGTCGGTAACAAGAAACAAACCTATTCATTCAGTCAGTAACAAGAAACAAACCTATTCATTCAGTCTGTAACCAGAAACTAACCTATTCTTTCAGTGGGTAACAAGAAACAAACCTATTCTTTCAGTCTGTAACAAGAAACAAACCTATTCTTTCAGTCTGTAACCAGAGACAAACCTATTCTTTCAGTCGGTTCCATGAAACAAACCTATTCTTTCAGTGGGTAACAAGAAACAAACCTATTCTTTCAATGGGTTACAAGAAACAAACCTATTCTTTCAATGGGTTACAAGAAACAAACCTATTCTTTCAATGGGTTACAAGAAACAAACCTATTCTTTCAATGGGTTACAAGAAACAAACCTATTCATTCAGTGGGTAACAAGAAACAAACCTATTCTTTCAATGGGTTACAAGAAACAAACCTATTCTTTCAGTGGGTAACAAGAAACAAACCTATTCTTTCAATGGGTTACAAGAAACAAACCTATTCTTTCAATGGGTTACAAGAAACAAACCTATTCTTTCAATGGGTTACAAGAAACAAACCTATTCTTTCAATGGGTTACATGAAACAAACCTATTCTTTCAGTCGGTTCCATGAAACAAACCTATTCTTTCAGTGGGTTCCAAGAAACAAACCTATTCTTTCAATGGGTAACAAGAAACAAACCTATTCTTTCAGTCGGTTCCAAGAAACAAACCTATTCTTTCAGTGGGTAACAAGAAACAAACCTATTCTTTCAGTGGGTAACAAGAAACAAACCTATTCTTTCAGTGGGTAACAAGAAACAAACCTATTCTTTCAATGGGTTCCATGAAACAAACCTATTCTTTCAATGGGTTACAAGAAACAAACCTATTCTTTCAATGGGTTACAAGAAACAAACCTATTCTTTCAATGGGTTACAAGAAACAAACCTATTCTTTCAATGGGTTACAAGAAACAAACCTATTCTTTCAATGGGTTACAAGAAACAAACCTATTCTTTCAATGGGTTACAAGAAACAAACCTATTCTTTCAATGGGTTACAAGAAACAAACCTATTCTTTCAATGGGTTACATGAAACAAACCTATTCTTTCAGTCGGTTCCATGAAACAAACCTATTCTTTCAATGGGTTACAAGAAACAAACCTATTCTTTCAATGGGTTACATGAAACAAACCTATTCTTTCAGTCGGTTCCAAGAAACAAACCTATTCTTTCAATGGGTTACAAGAAACAAACCTATTCATTCAATGGGTTACAAGAAACAAACCTATTCTTTCAATGGGTTCCATGAAACAAACCTATTCTTTCAATGGGTTACAAGAAACAAACCTATTCTTTCAATCGGTTACATGAAACAAACCTATTCTTTCAGTGGGTTCCAAGAAACAAACCTATTCTTTCAATGGGTTCCATGAAACAAACCTATTCTTTCAATCGGTTACATGAAACAAACCTATTCTTTCAGTGGGTTCCAAGAAACAAACCTATTCATTCAGTGGGTAACAAGAAACAAACCTATTCATTCAGTGGGTTACAAGAAACAAACCTATTCTTTCAGTGGGTTCCAAGAAACAAACCTATTCTTTCAATGGGTTCCATGAAACAAACCTATTCTTTCAATCGGTTACATGAAACAAACCTATTCATTCAGTGGGTAACAAGAAACAAACCTATTCATTCAGTGGGTAACAAGAAACAAACCTATTCATTCAGTGGGTTACAAGAAACAAACCTATTCATTCAGTGGGTAACAAGAAACAAACCTATTCTTTCAGTGGGTTCCAAGAAACAAACCTATTCTTTCAATGGGTTACAAGAAACAAACCTATTCTTTCAATGGGTTACATGAAACAAACCTATTCTTTCAGTGGGTAACAAGAAACAAACCTATTCATTCAGTGGGTAACAAGAAACAAACCTATTCATTCAGTGGGTTACAAGAAACAAACCTATTCATTCAGTGGGTAACAAGAAACAAACCTATTCTTTCAGTGGGTTCCAAGAAACAAACCTATTCTTTCAATGGGTTACAAGAAACAAACCTATTCATTCAATGGGTTACAAGAAACAAACCTATTCTTTCAATGGGTTCCATGAAACAAACCTATTCTTTCAGTGGGTTCCAAGAAACAAACCTATTCTTTCAATGGGTTACAAGAAACAAACCTATTCTTTCAATCGGTTACATGAAACAAACCTATTCTTTCAGTGGGTTCCAAGAAACAAACCTATTCTTTCAATGGGTTCCATGAAACAAACCTATTCTTTCAATGGGTTCCATGAAACAAACCTATTCTTTCAATGGGTTACAAGAAACAAACCTATTCTTTCAATGGGTTACAAGAAACAAACCTATTCTTTCAGTGGGTTACAAGAAACAAACCTATTCATTCAGTGGGTTACATGAAACAAACCTATTCATTCAGTGGGTTACATGAAACAAACCTATTCATTCAGTGGGTTACATGAAACAAACCTATTCTTTCAATGGGTTCCATGAAACAAACCTATTCTTTCAGTGGGTTCCAAGAAACAAACCTATTCTTTCAATGGGTTCCATGAAACAAACCTATTCTTTCAATGGGTTACAAGAAACAAACCTATTCTTTCGGTGGGTTCCAAGAAACAAACCTATTCTTTCAATGGGTTCCAAGAAACAAACCTATTCTTTCAATGGGTTCCATGAAACAAACCTATTCTTTCAATGGGTTACATGAAACAAACCTATTCTTTCAGTGGGTTCCATGAAACAAACCTATTCTTTCAGTGGGTTCCAAGAAACAAACCTATTCTTTCAGTCGGTTCCATGAAACAAACCTATTCTTTCAATGGGTTCCATGAAACAAACCTATTCTTTCAATGGGTTACATGAAACAAACCTATTCTTTCAGTGGGTTCCAAGAAACAAACCTATTCTTTCAATGGGTTCCATGAAACAAACCTATTCTTTCAATGGGTTCCATGAAACAAACCTATTCTTTCAATGGGTTCCATGAAACAAACCTATTCTTTCAATCGGTTACATGAAACAAACCTATTCTTTCAATGGGTTCCATGAAACAAACCTATTCTTTCAATCGGTTACATGAAACAAACCTATTCTTTCAATGGGTTCCATGAAACAAACCTATTCTTTCAATCGGTTACATGAAACAAACCTATTCTTTCAGTGGGTAACAAGAAACAAACCTATTCTTTCAATGGGTTACAAGAAACAAACCTATTCATTCAGTGGGTTACAAGAAACAAACCTATTCTTTCAATGGGTTCCATGAAACAAACCTATTCTTTCAATCGGTTACATGAAACAAACCTATTCTTTCAGTCGGTTCCAAGAAACAAACCTATTCTTTCAATGGGTTACAAGAAACAAACCTATTCATTCAGTGGGTAACAAGAAACAAACCTATTCATTCAGTGGGTTACAAGAAACAAACCTATTCTTTCAATGGGTTACAAGAAACAAACCTATTCTTTCAATGGGTTACAAGAAACAAACCTATTCTTTCAGTCGGTTCCATGAAACAAACCTATTCATTCAGTGGGTAACAAGAAACAAACCTATTCTTTCAATGGGTTACAAGAAACAAACCTATTCTTTCAGTGGGTAACAAGAAACAAACCTATTCATTCAGTGGGTAACAAGAAACAAACCTATTCTTTCAATGGGTTACAAGAAACAAACCAATTCTTTCAGTGGGTAACAAGAAACAAACCTATTCTTTCAGTGGGTAACAAGAAACAAACCTATTCATTCAGTGGGTAACAAGAAACAAACCTATTCTTTCAATGGGTTACAAGAAACAAACCAATTCTTTCAGTGGGTAACAAGAAACAAACCTATTCTTTCAGTGGGTAACAAGAAACAAACCTATTCATTCAGTGGGTAACAAGAAACAAACCTATTCTTTCAGTCTGTAACCAAAATAAAACAACCTATTCTTTCAGTGGGTAACAAGAAACAAACCTATTCTTTCAGTGGGTAACAAGAAACAAACCTATTCTTTCTTGGTAACTAGAAACAAACCTTTTTATACTTAGGAACAGGAAACATACATATTCTTTCAGTTGGTAATAAGAAACAAAACTATTGTTTTAGGCATTTGAAAATTACATTTTTAATTTCAGGCATCATTTGGAGATTATAACTGCTGATCCTTCAGAAGGAGGATGAAATTTGCACCATACCAGTGTGTTGGAATTTTGCATAAGTTAGCATTTCACCCTTACTCGCTGCCACAGGATAATACCATACAATGAAGAGATGGGGTAAAATTTGCACCCATCCGGTGAGATTGAAATATGGATAACATGAGTCCTTAGGGATAATTTTTATCATGTCAATATCCAATTTTGTACAAATTATATGTTTATGCCAAAAAGTGAAATATATTAAATTAGTATGGTAAACTAACTACAATGTAGTACTGTTTTCCACAGAATAACATTTAAAAGCGTCTCTACTTTGCAAAAGTAGGGTTAAAATTTTCACCTTACCAGTGAATCGGAATTGTGGGTAGCATAATAACAACTACTTGTGACTATGTACTATAGTATGACCTGCTGTTGTTGAATATATAAAATGTAACAAGTTCTTGACAAGAAATCTGAACAGCATGTGCCATGTGGAAGTGGATATTACTCTTTTTAAATAGGTTGAAGTCTAAAATGCAATGAAAACTACAGGGGCAAGCATTTGGTATTAATCAGATTCATTCATAGAATGGAGACATCTTCTTTGAAACACAGAATATATTGATTGCAGCATCAATGGATATTACACAGTACTTAGGCTTAGCATTATGTTTACTAGAGAAGTCTTGTGTTTATTCGACCAGATAATTTACACGGATATATTAATGTCAACGAATAAGAAAACAACATTCCAATACCCAAAATATGTAGGGTCAACTTGGGTGCCAAAGGTTTTAAAGAATACCGGCTACCTGGAGTAAAATGATAAAGATAGTTGTACAAGTTCCAGGATATGAAAATGATTTTGGAGTTACAGACAAGACAAATTACGTTGAGTTCTATTCAGTTCATCTGCAGCAAAGCACCATTCACCACTTGAAAATGACACAGCTGAAGATATCTACAGAAAGGTTTGCTTTAGAGAAAGTTTTTGCCCCATTGTTATTGATATATGTCTTTATAAAACAGCATCAGTGTCTGTAACATATGTTGACAAAAGAAGCAAATAACACAGATTTATTTTAAGTGTACATGTAGTTCTATATATACATTTTTATTATTACATTTAATATTACTCGAAGGTTCCAATGGACATGAAGTCAAGACAGTTGCTGTGTATTTTGCCCTTCTTTTCATAATGCACCAGTCAATTGTAACCATCGCCCCCCCAGGTCCGGGGGTATACCTGGGATAGCCGGGGAAATGGACTGTGTTTTTACCTTCCAGGTGGCCCCGCAGTGCCGGGTGAATGCGTGAGTGGTTTTGTCTTCGCGCCCAAACTAGCGAGGAATAGCTCTTACCTAGGGTAGTGCGGGGGCATTTGACGGGGATTTTACCAGTAGTTTGTCTCCGCAGGGCAGGGATTTTACCCGGGCTTTGCTGGACCGAAAGTCAAAGTCCCCGCTATTCCCCGGACCCGGGGGAGGCCGTGGTTACAACTGACTGGTGTATAACTGTCGATATAACATTTAATAGCTCATTTATTTTTTTCTAATAAGGAGGTTGAGGTTGGACATAGCTTTGGTGTTATAGTAGACCTCGTTGAAAACTGTCAAGTTATTTAAGATTCTTGTTTGCATTAAAAACAGACGAGCATTGCCAACCTCGACGGCACTCTTGATCTTTATGGCCATTGATTGTATTAATAAGGTAAAACTTTATGCCTATGTTTGAAACGTCTAGGATAAACACTTGCTTTAATAGATAAAAGTTCATCTCAAACAAGTTACAGGAAATGGAAAAAATAGATCATTACTATGGATCTAAAATAAAAGTAGTGCAGTTGATAATGTCTTAAACTGAGCAATGTATCAGAGAGGGTTGATACATGACGTCAATGTCACTGTTAAAACTGTATGTATCAATTTAGCGGACAAGTACAGAAGTTGCCTCAAGTTGTTGCAATTTGATAACTGTTGGTTATGCTTATTGATATCTCGGGTCAGAACAAAGAAGATTAAGTAAGGACTAACATTGATTGTTTATATGGCAGTGAAATGAAATTACTATAAACTGATACTATTGGACCGTTGTTTCAAAACACTTACACTCTTGCTTGACGTTCTGTAGAGTCCCATCTACAAAAAAGGTACTTTGAATATTATGCTGAAAGCGATGTTCACGTTTGAAATATATTTTACTAAGTTAAAATCCTATCCCAACAAACTCACAATTTCCAAGACAGTATTCAAAGAAATAATTGAATAACACCTAAAACTCTTCAATAATGTAAAATTCTTCAATAACGTCCAGCTTTTCATCGAGCTCTCACGACTCATTAATCACATATTCATGGTAATATGGTGAAAAACTTATCGTCCACTATCTTTGTGCTTTCATTTGATTGTCTTCTCTGGTTGTCATACATTGAGGCCCCTTATTGTGTTCTCTGGTCGTCATACATTGAGGCCCCGTATTGTCTTCCTGGTCGTCATACAGTGAGGCCCCGTATTGTCTTCCCTGGTCGTCATACAGTGAGGCCCCGTATTGTCTTCTCTGGTGGTCATACATTGAGGCCCCGTATTGTCTTCCCTGGTCGTCATACATTGAGGCCCCGTATTGTCTTCCCTGGTCGTCATACATTGAGGCCCCGTATTGTCTTCCCTGGTCGTCATACATTGAGGCCCCGTATTGTCTTCCCTGGTCGTCATACATTGAGGCCCCGTATTGTCTTCCCTGGTCGTCATACATTGAGGCCCCGTATTGTCTTCCCTGGTCGTCATACATTGAGGCCCCGTATGGTCTTCCCTGGTCGTCATACATTGAGGCCCCGTATTGTCTTTTCTGGTCGTCATACATTGAGGCCCCGTATTGTCTTTTCTGGTCGTCATACATTGAGGCCCCGTATTGTCTTCTCTGGTCGTCATACATTGAAGCCCCGTATTGTCTTCCCTGGTCGTCATACATTGAGGCCCCGTATTGTCTTCCCTGGTCGTCATACATTGAGGCCCCGTATTGTCTTCCCTGGTCGTCATACATTGAGGCCCCGTATTGTCTTCCCTGGTCGTCATACATTGAGGCCCCGTATTGTCTCTTTCTCAATCTTTTAGTTATTGAGCCCTAAACTTATCTTGATTAGATTTTTAAGTTTAATAAGGGATTTGTATTTTTGAGAAACTAGGCTCAGGCCCCAACTTTTGTCTCTGAAAACAATACATTCTGGGCCGAAAACAATGCAAATAAACACGTATGAAATCACGAGCCCACTGTCTGTTGTAACATATTTCCTCCTGACTGATTTTATACAACCGTCTGGTGTTGAAGAAAAAGTGTATATTGTCGTGGTTAAACAGTTGAGTAATGTGAGGAATGAAGGTACATGTATATCAAACTCTCATTCCAGTGGTACGCCCGTACCTACCCATAATGCCCCATGAACAGGAAATCCCCCACTCTTCTTAATGGCCAAAGCCTATTTATATGGACCAAGTTATTAGGCTCCTTATTAAAATATGCCCTTTGTGAGAGTATAATTATGTCTTTGTCTTGCTTCTAAACTGTCTTGGTCTAGTATGTGCATCATTTTTTGTTTGGTGTCATATAAAAATCCTCAAGTCCATTAACTGTCTGTGGAAAAGGACCAAGCGTTGGCATGCAGTTGTTTTCCCAATGATACACGATAAGAGCTTCCTTCATATCTGAAATATAAAGGACCAATACTATGCGTGCAGTTGTTTTCCCGATGTTACACAATAAAAGCTTCCTTCATATCTGTAATATAAAGGACCAATACTATGCGTGCAGTTGTTTTCCCGATGATACACGATAAAAGCTTCCTTCATATCTGTAATATAAAGGACCAATACTATGCGTGCAGTTGTTTTCCCAGTGATACATGATAAGAGCTTCCTTCATATCTGTAATATAAAGGACCAATACTATGCGTGCAGTTGTTTTCCCAGTGATACATGATAAGAGCCTCCTTCATATCTGTAATATAAAGGACCAATACTATGCGTGCAGTTGTTTTCCCAATGATACAGGATAAGAGCTTCCTTCATATCTGTTATATAAAGGTCCAATACTATGCGTGCAGTTGTTTTCCCAATGATACATGATAAGAGCCTCCTTCATATCTGTAATATAAAGGACCAATACTATATGCGTGCAGTTGTTTTCCCAATGATACAGGATAAGAGCTTCCTTCATATCTGTAATATAAAGGACCAATACTATGCGTGCAGTTGTTTTCCCAGTGATACATGATAAGAGCCTCCTTCATATCTGTAATATAAAGGACCAATACTATGCGTGCAGTTGTTTTCCCAGTGATACATGATAAGAGCCTCCTTCATATCTGTAATATAAAGGACCAATACTATGCGTGCAGTTGTTTTCCCAGTGATACATGATAAGAGCCTCCTTCATATCTGTAATATAAAGGTCCAATACTATGCGTGCAGTTGTTTTCCCAGTGATACATGATAAGAGCCTCCTTCATATCTGAAATATAAAGGACCAATACTATGCGTGCAGTTGTTTTCCCAATGATACAGGATAAGAGCCTCCTTCATATCTGAAATATAAAGGACCAATGATATACGTGCAGTTGTTTTCCCGATGATACAGGATAAGAGCCTCCTTCATATCTGAAATATAAAGGACCAATACTATATGCGTGCAGTTGTTTTTCCGGTGATACAGGATAAGAGCCTCCTTCAGATCTGTAAAATAAAGGACCAAACGTTAGCGTGCAGTTGTTTTCCCAGTGATACATGATAAGAGCCTCCTTCAGATCTGTAAAATAAAGGACCAAACGTTAGCGTGCAGTTGTTTTCCCGATGATACATGATGAGAGCCTCCTTCAGATCTGTAAAATAAAGGGCCAAACGTTAGCGTGCAGTTGTTTTCCCAGTGATACATGATAAGAGCCTCCTTCAGATCTGTAAAATAAAGGACCAAACGTTAGCGTGCAGTTGTTTTCCCAGTGATACATGATAAGAGCCTCCTTCAGATCTGTAAAATAAAGGACCAAACGTTAGCGTGCAGTTGTTTTCCCAGTGATACATGATAAGAGCCTCCTTCAGATCTGTAAAATAAAGGGCCAAACGTTAGCGTGCAGTTGTTTTCCCAGTGATACATGATAAGAGCCTCCTTCAGATCTGTAAAATAAAGGACCAAACGTTAGCGTGCAGTTGTTTTCCCGATGATACATGATAAGAGCCTCCTTCAGATCTGTAAAATAAAGGGCCAAACGTTAGCGTGCAGTTGTTTTCCCGATGATACATGATACGAGCCTCCTTCAGATCTGTAAAATAAAGGGCCAAACGTTAGCGTGAAGTTGTTTTCCGCTGATACATGATAAGAGCCTCCTTCATATCTGTAATATAAAGGACCAATACTATGCGTGCAGTTGTTTTCCCGATGATACTCTATTAGAGTCTCCTTCAGATCTGTAAAATGAAGCACTAAGTGTTAGTGTGCAGTTGTTTTCCCAGTGGGTCTTTTAAAGAGTCTTTTTCAGATCTGAAATAAAGAGTAAGTGGGCATTTGTTTCCCCTTTGATACTCGATAAGATTCTCCTTCAGATCTGTAAAATAATGGACCAAGTGTAAGCGTGCGGTTATTTCTCCTGTGATACTCGATAAGATTCTCCTTCAGACCTGTTGAATAAAAGGACGAAGAGTTAGCGTGTAGTTGTTTTCCCTGTGATACTCGATAAGATTCTCCTTCAGACCTGTTGAATAAAAGGACGAAGAGTTAGCGTGTAGTTGTTTTCCCTGTGATACTCGATAAGATTCTCCTTCAGACCTGTTGAATAAAAGGACGAAGAGTTAGCGTGCAGTTATTTCTCCTGTGATACTCTATAAGATTCTCCTTCAGATCTGTTGAATAAAAGGACGAAGAGTTAGCGTGCAGTTATTTCTCCTGTGATACTCTATAAGATTCTCCTTCAGACCTGTTGAATAAAAGGACGAAGAGTTAGCGTGCAGTTATTTCTCCTGTGATACTCTATAAGATTCTCCTTCAGACCTGTTGAATAAAAGGACGAAGAGTTAGCGTGTAGTTGTTTTCCCTGTGATACTCGATAAGATTCTCCTTCAGACCTGTTGAATAAAAGGACGAAGAGTTAGCGTGTAGTTGTTTTCCCTGTGATACTCGATAAGATTCTCCTTCAGACCTGTTGAATAAAAGGACGAAGAGTTAGCGTGTAGTTGTTTTCCCTGTGATACTCGATAAGATTCTCCTTCAGACCTGTTGAATAAAAGGACGAAGAGTTAGCGTGCAGTTATTTCTCCTGTGATACTCTATATGATTCTCCTTCAGATCTGTTAAATAAAAGGACAAAGAGTTAGCGCGTAGTTGTTTTCCCTGTGATACTCAATTAGATTCTCCTTCAGACCTGTTGAATAAAAGGACGAAGAGATAGCGTGCAGTTATTTCTCCTGTGATACTCTATAAGATTCTCCTTCAGATCTGTTGAATGAAAGGACGAAGAGTTAGCGTGCAGTTATTTCTCCTGTGATACTCTATAAGATTCTCCTTCAGACCTGTTGAATAAAAGGACGAAGAGTTAGCGTGCAGTTATTTCTCCTGTGATACTCTATAAGATTCTCCTTCAGACCTGTTGAATAAAAGGACAAAGAGTTAGCGTGTAGTTGTTTTCCCTGTGATACTCGATAAGATTCTCCTTCAGAACTGTTGAATAAAAGGACGAAGAGTTAGCATGCAGTTATTTCTCCTGTGATACTCTATAAGATTCTCCTTCAGATCTGTTGAATAAAAGGACGAAGAGTTAGCGCGTATTTGTTTTCCCTGTGATACTCGATAAGATTCTCCTTTAGACCTGTTGAATAAAAGGACGAAGAGTTAGCGTGCAGTTATTTCTCCTGTGATACTCTATAAGATTCTCCTTCAGATCTGTTGAATAAAAGGACGAAGAGTTAGCCTGCAGTTATTTCTCCTGTGATTATACTCTATAAGATTCTCCTTCAGATCTGTTGAATAAAAGGACGAAGAGTTAGTGTGTAGTTGTTTTCCCTGTGATACTCTATAAGATTCTCCTTCAGATCTGTTGTATAAAAGGACAAAGAGTTAGCGTGTAGTTGTTTTCCCTGTGTCTCGATAAGATTCTCCTTCAGATCTGTTAAATAAAAGGACGAAGAGTTAGCGTGTAGTTGTTTTTCCTGTGATACTCGATAAGATTCTCCTTCAGATCTGTTGAATAAAAGAACGAAGAGTTAGCGTGTAGTTGTTTTCCCTGTGATACTTGATAAGAGTCTCCTTCAGATCTGTTGAATAAAAGGACGAAGAGTTGCGTGTAGTTGTTTTTCCTGTGATACTTGATAGTGTCCTTCTTAGATTTGTAAAATGAAGAACCAAGAGAAAGCGTGCAGTTGTTTCCCCTGTGATTACTTGATTGTTGCTAGTAGTCAAGACTGGGAGGATAGATCCGAATGTACTCTGTGACCCTTTCGTTATTCTATATAAATCTGCCATCTTGAATTGAGGGAATTTTTGAGCATGCTTGGGCATGACGGCAGGCCGGGCGCCGCCATATTAATGTCTTGAAAACGACATATTTGTCGAAAATCCGCCATACTATAACTTAGCTTATTTGGGCTCCACCATTTTTACGTGCTTATACGGGACACGGTTATATTGGTGGGTCGGCTAGAGCAGACAAGTTTTATTATGTTTATATATTTCCAACCATTGTGCAATCACCATTAAACTTTTTCAAAAACCTTGATCTCATTATAGTACTTTTTGAAGATGATATTTATTAAAATTGATTTCTGAGTTTGATTATTAAGATGTAGAACAAAACAGCACTGCACTACGATTCTATGTTTATTAGGCCTAAAAAAAAAATTGTTTGGTTAGGGTTACATCCTTAAAAAAAATAGGTAGGGTATGTAGGCTTTTTTTTATTTTCTATTTATTTTTTTTATTAGGTTTTATATAAGAATATAATATTCATCATTTGAGAATGGTGTTAAAGCTATCTTCTGTACAAGCATTTAAGGTTTAAACTTAATATTTAAAAGCAATTAAAAAAAAAACGAAATTTTTTTTTTTTTTTTTAGTTTTTCATTTTTTTTTTCAAACTGACTATAAAAACGGTAGGGTCGGCGCCTATTTCGTAGGTAGGGTCGGGTAACCCGAACCAAATGTTTTTTTTTTAGGCCTTAGGATAAACGTGACTATATTATTATGAATACATAAGTATACATAATAATAAAATACAGGTATACATCATCTGGGTGCACCATATTTGATTGATTATGTCAATTGGGAATACCTCAAATATCTCGAGCATTTTAAATAAAAATTCAAACTCATAAGTGAACATATATGCAATTTGTTTATTCCATAAATTTACTTTAAAAAAATCCAGAACATATTACATTCCATACGGCTTTGTCCGATAATCGTCAATGATTATTCTTTTATCGAATACAATTTTATACTCTTTATTCTCAGTTTTAGTGAGAATTTTACATAGTTTGGAGTCTCAGACTATTTTATTTTCATCTGCAACAGTGATAGAATCTACACTTGTTTTGCACGTGACCATTTTCTGAACAGTATCGAAGTTTATGTCTAACGCATTTTTGGAATATAATGTTATACTCCTCACTTTACAAACATACACGTTGCCTGACTTGTTTGCGTAAGCTAGTTTGAAGGCGTAATTTTTTGGACCATCGATAACAAAGTGTGTGATGATGTTGCCTGGTGTTTCATAGGTCGTATCACCGAGAAAGTCGCATAGTGGAGGCTCCCACTGCCCTGGAGTGGTGGTAAAGACCACGGAATCTATGTCACAGTATAATAGACGTTCACCGAGGGGTTGCATGTTTTTACTTCTTGTTGATCAGAGGTCAATGTGTCTATAAACCTCGCAGGACTGTCTTTATACGTTGTTTGGGTAAGATTGGAACGTTGTCCGAATTTACCCCAAAAGGAATTGAGCATGAGTTTCCAAAGTTACCTCAGACTTGGATTTTTCTGTATCTTGTCATATTTGAAATACCCTCCTGCTGATAGTATTGTTGCAGAGCTACAGATAACTTTTTAACTTAAAGTGTATTTTCACCCTTTTGCAATCTGGTAAAGTGTATGGTACACCCTTGGGTTATTCATTAAAGTGTAATGGAGATTTCTAAAGTGTATCGGTGTAGCGTAATGCTACTGTTCACTTAACTTTTGTTATAACTCTTTAACCCTTTCGGCGCCAAATTAATAGTCAAAAGTTCCTCTCAGCGCCAAATTATTTCCTGGAATTCTAATAGAATTCTACCAAGGTTATGAACTTGGCCATAACTTTTTTATTTATAAAGCTTTTCTCTGCATATTTTCACAGTAAATTGATTATAAATATAATTTAATTTAAACAATAGATCAAAACAAATCTGATTTTTTAAAATTTAATTACACAAAATATTTAAATAATTTCATAATAAATTAAAGAAATGTCGTCAAGTTCATAAATATTTAGAGATTACATTTGTGTACATGTACATATTCTTTCTTCACTTCTTATAAAACAGAAATAATAACAAGGTTGAAATGAAAACATTTTAACATAAATAAATCTACACACATTTGTTACAGACATCTTCCAAAAAAAAGTGCACCAACAACTCCCATGGTATATCAATAATTCAGAGTCATTTTTTATTACTGATTCTTTGCATGTTGGTGGAAAATGATCATATGAATAGCAAAATAATTTACAAAAAACACAATCTTTATTTAAAATGTATTTTTTATAACTTTTAAATTTGAAGTTGCTAATGTCACAATATGACGGAAGTTTTGACAGACTATTGTGACATTAGCAACAAGTAAAAACTGGGAAAAAGCAAGCATGGACTGAAAATAATATAATATTACATGGATTCCTAAATTATTCTTATTGACTGGATAAAGAATATAAAAAAAACATATTCAGAGAGTCTTTGCAGAAAAAGTAACATACATTTTCAGATGTTGCTAATGTCATTTATTGACAGAACAGTATGTTGCTAATGTCATTTTTTGACGGAACAGTATGTTGCTAATGTCATGTTTTGACAGAATAATTATATGTTGCTTCTTTTGAAAGGTAAGTATTATACATTTGTATGTCCAGGGTCAAACTTTTGTCTTAAGTCATATTCATAATGATTGATAGAATGTCGCTAGTAGGCATATATAATTGTAAAATATATGTGATGTTTATTTTGACCGGTTAACAGTATATTACATTGCACATGTATGCGTCTGAAATGTTGGTTATGTACGTTCATGTGTCATTTAATGTAATAACCTCACCGTCTAGAAGCGCATGCTATGTAACAGTATACTGTTAGTCGGTATATATAATTCATGTGGGGTTATATCCTAGGGCCCATGTTCACCTGAAGTTAAGAGCACAGCTTGTTATTTTGTTTTGTATGAAATATAGGTAGTTGCTTTTTTTGGAAGGACAAGACTACATTTTAGCAAGAACTACTGCTAAGTAGAATAAGTTCTTTTTATATTTGAGAAAATATATGTGTGCATTAATCATCTTTCTGTACATGTATACCTTTTTTCACTCAGTGTTGAATTAATCAATGTTGGTTTGCTTATTTAGTAACACAAAACACAAGGTGTCTCCAAAGTATCCACAAATACCTGTTGCTGTGTGTTGCCTCTGCTAATCATGTGTTAGAATCCTATATTCAAAATAAATCTTTGAACTGCTTATTGTTGTAGCTTTTTCTACTAGATCGTACATAGCAGTATGTTGTAAACTTTGATTTATGTACCTTTTGACTATTTAGAGCTACAGATTATGTTTTGAGTCTATAGGGTAATTCACCCCTTGATATTCATTTTAATTTGGTTTTCATGAATTTAAATTGGAAATGGGTAAATTGACAATTTTGTTTTATTTCATTAATTAAACTTTAATTATGCCCCCTTTTGAAAAAAGTGGGGTATATTGTTTTGCACATGTCGGTCGGTCGGTCGGTCGGTCTGTCTGTCTGTCTGTCGGTCGGAATACCAAATGGTTTCCGATCAATAACTTGAGAACGCTTTGACCGAGGGACCTCATACTTGGTATGTGTATTGGTCATCACCAGCAGATGAACCCTATTGATTTTGAGGTCAGTGGGTCAAAGGTCAAGGTCAGTGTGACCTTTACATGAAAAACGGTTTCCGATCAATAACTTGAGAACGCTTTGACCCAGGAACCTCATACTTGGTAGGTGTATTGGTCATGACCAGCAGATGAACCCTATTGATTTTGAGGTCAGTGGGTCAAAGGTCAAGGTCAGTGTGACCTTAACATGAAAAACGGTTTCCGATCAATAACTTGAGAACGCTTTGACCCAGGGACCTCATACTAGGTAGGCTTATTGGTCATGACCAGCAGATGAACCCTATTGATTTTGAGGTCAGTGGGTCAAAGGTCAAGGTCAGTGTGACTGTAAGCTGAAAAAAGGTTTTCTGATTGTCCATATTTTATTTAAGTGTCCAAATCCTACTAACAATTTGGCTCCCAAGGGGGCATAAATGTTTCACTAACATCTCTTGTTATAATTACTTTTTTCACCCCCTCTCGTCAAAATTAATTGGGGTTTAAACAAAATAATTGGGTAATATACCCCAATACCCCCTTATCTGTAGCTCTGACTGTTAACACCTCTCTGTAGCATGCTCACTTGCTTGTAACATAGCTAGAAGGGTGGTGGTTTTGCACATTAGCCATATTAGTCATTAACCAGGCAACCATAGTGCTAAGTGAACCTGGGGGTTCAAGTGAGAAGCAAAAGATGCAATGTACAATTCATGCAGCACACTTGTTCCATTATGTGTAACCTAGAACCTTTCCCTAATCACATCATATAGTTGTCAACTAGACCTTTGTGCTTGCAGATCTATATTATCCTGCTACAAATTTGCTTTCTCAATTAAATCTCATTTGATTTGCTCATTGTTATTATACAAAAAAAACACACGTAATTTCTGAACAATACTTTAATGCCAAATTACTGAACAAATAGAGCCAACAAAATCAAGTGCAGCTTCAGCCTGGGACACATTACAGGTGATTCAGTTTCTTCTTGATGAACTCTGAAAAAGATAATAGAAAGATAATAACGACAAACACATATATCTATCTACATGTTTGCTATTCATTGTATATGTGTGTATATATATATATATATATATATATATATATATATATATATCTTTGATTGTTACCGCATGTCCCAAGTGTTACAGTCTAATTTTTTTTATCTTACTATTGAAATTTTGGTTAACTTATCAAATGGTAATACCATACTACAATGTATGCAAAGGACCTGCTATATTTAATATTACTGTACCTGGGAATTGATACAGCACTCTTGTCCCACACATTTTTATGTCTGGTGGTGGAAGTTTGAGATCAACTACATCAGTTGCAATGACTGTGTGCTGTAGCTTGTCATCCAGAGCCCAAAAATCATTCTTCCTCGCCTTTGTGAAAAAACGAACCCATGGCCAATTGTCCACCTAAACATATTTTAAAAATCAGTATTGTTTATATACATGTATATGATACAGAAGTTTATTTTATGTTTTTCGGTGGTTTATCAAAATATAATGGTGGATTACATCCTGATAAATTCACTGTCCACTCGGTAAAAATGGTCAAACTCTGTTACCCACATTAACGCCAAAAAGTATACCGAGCATAGTTACTGAATGTCAGAAAAAGTATGATGATGTCGTAATAATGATATCATGTTTGTGGTGCTTTCTGATGACGTTTCCCGCGATTTTTTTATATTTTATTGAAATAAACCCAACAGACGTAGAGTTTGATACTTGAACAGAAAATTTGTTAATATTGATGTAATATCAAGATAATTTCACTTGTGAACACCAAAAGTAGTTATTTTCACTTGTGGCTGCACCACCTGTGCAAATATCACTTTTGGTGCCCACTCGAAATTATAACGCGATATTACACCAAAACCAACAATTATCCTCTGTTTATTCTATTTTTAACAGAAAAACTGCTGATAAACTTTTAAAAGTTAAATAATCATGGAAAAAACAGACTCAAGAACAAGTAAACAAAAAGTCAAATTGCTCATTTATTTTATATGTATACACATTTCACGTGTTTATTTGCTTCTATGTTGTGTTTCCTGCAAGTGATCAATACTTATATTCAAACAATTCAAACACACCTGTATATATTATAACTCATTTGAAATAATATCTTGTAACACTAACAATAATAATATACTAACTTGTTACAGTAACAAGCAAACACTTGTAACTGTTAAAAGGTAGCTAGTTTGATTTCATACTGGAAATTGTCATATTTTATAAAACTGGCTTATCCATACACATTCTACGTAGAATAACAAATATAAACCAATTTTCAAAAAAAGTTTGCAAAAATTATTAGCAAAATGCACATTTTACTAGTGTCTGTAAACCGAACGTAGATTCACAATAGAAACTTCAATTTGGTTTGTATCTGTGTATTTCGAGATAAGTGCTAGTATTAATGTAAAAATGTAAATAGACAGGCAGTTCCAACTCAAGTTCAACTACGTATTCAGTAGGTTGTCTTCCACATTTCCAAAAATATGTTTGGAACAATATTTACGGAATTTTAATAGCTAACTTGACCCACGGGGTCACGTTAAGAATCACCAGTTTTAAACAAGTTATTTGGGTGCCTGTACAAGATCTAATCACTCAGACTTGAAAAACAAGTCTTTATAAAGAAAGAGCCATATTAAATTTAGGAAATTACAGGGGAAAATATTTTAGATAAAATCAAACTAGCTACCTTTAAGAGTTTATAATATGGTAACAGAAACAAGCAAACATTTGTAACTGAACATTGACAATTTTCTACACTTACAACTGCGGGAATGAAAGATTGGCCATGCTGGATCAAAATGTAATCTCCAGTGTTATACCTGCAGTCAGTTTTAAAATTAAAGTTATATTACTGTTCCAAATGACCATGTTTACCACTTTCATCACACTTTAAACACAATGAATCCTTTGGAAAATTCTCTTAACATTAATTACTGTTTTACTCATTTAACTGTCAACCTGCTGCATGTCTTTTTTATTATATAAATATATACATGTATATACCTGGATGGAAGTTTGGTGAGCTGGACACTGGGTGGCTGCTGTTCTGCCTCTACACTGGGTGACTGCTGTTCTATCTCGTCAATGGATGGTCTCTGTTCTGTCTCCACACTGGGTGACTGCATTTGTCCATCCAAAATATTGTTAGTCTCAGCTAGCTATAATTTCAAAATAAACTGTCAGTTACACAAACCATTGTTGTTACTTTTTCAATCCAATTTTTCTAAATGTATACATACAATACTGACAGATATATCTTATTTATAATTCAATGTCCATATGATATACTGCAGGCATAGGGTTAATGCTGTACATTGTATTTAGAAAAAAATATGAGTTATTTTTTGACGCCTTTAGACAGAATATATATGTACATTTAAACATATTCAAACTTTGAAATGCAACAAACCACCGCTGTATAACTTTGAACCTGTTACATTTAACTTCAATTGTAATTGAAGCCAAACACTTAAATCGCTCTTTGCTTTCTGGGTAAAACCAGTACTAATTGATGCAAGTAAATTTTCTTGCTCAAAGACAAACAAACTTTGTAAAAGGTCAGACAACTTAAAACTCTAAACGAGCTTTTGAAACATGCCTGGTAAAAAAAACTAACCAAACTGGATAAATCATTTCCATCACTAAGTATCTCATCATGGTCCAGATCGTCAAGCAAATGACCAATGAAACTGTTATCTAGTACTTCATCAGCTGTCCAGTCATCGTCAACTTCATTAAAGTCTTCAATGATGCCTAATACACTGTTGTCTGCAACATTAGATTCCATGAGTCCTTCAGATTCACCAACAAAAGTCGGGAGCAGGGCGACAAAGTGATTTGGATGCCAGTTTATTGCATGAAGATGGTCCCCATTTAAGTTTGTCCACATCACATAGACAGGTGCAAGTGCTGAAGGGTTAAAAGGATGGAAGGTCCTGTTAAGATCTGATCTTACTGTATGTCCACCATGTGTAGGATATACAGAATATACAGGCCGAGAAAGTACATTTGCCAAAGCTGCAATTTGCCAAATGCCCATATACACACCACCTCTTCTGATGTTGAGCACTTCATTCTCAAACAATTTTCTAATTGCGCAATCAGTTAGCTTTTCCCCATTGTAGTTGTCAGAATACATGGCATACCTTTTGGCAATATGCATGGGTTGATTGCCATCTTGAAGATATTCATCTAACAAATATTTATCTTGGTTCTTTATCAATTCAAGAACAATTCTTGCTCTCCTTTCTACAAAGTTTTTTTGATGTCCATAAGCGAAAACACTTGCCACTCTAGGTAAACAATTCCCATCCCCATAAATTGTTGATGGATACAAATCTACAATGTCTTCAGGGATAAGTTTCAATGAATTTTTGTCTATTACCATCCCAGCTGAAATGAGAGATACTGTTGGAGGTTGTGGTAAACTTGGGAGCAAAATATTTTTGCTTTTCAAACCTCTGAATGTTTTTGGTCTCAATAATTGTTGGGTAACACTTTCAACATGCTCATTCGCTGTAAGAGGTGCACTTTCTGGCTCAACTTGGTCTTTCAGTGGTGCAATTTCTGGCTTAACTGGGTCTTTTAGTGGTGCCCTTTCATGCTCAACTTGGTCTTGAAGAGTTGCACTTTCTGACTCAATTTGGTCTTTATCTTGATTTTCCAGTTTAACTTTCTTTTGTCTACCGTGTTGCTTTAACAGCTTTTCTTGGACAATATGTTTGGTAATGTAATTTTGAACGTATGCTGTATTTAAACAGTTGGAATAATCCCCATCTTCACAATTCTTGCAGAAGCATGATAGATTTCTGACCTTAAGGACATTTTTTGTTTTTGTGTTTAGTGCCTGGTGTATTTTTCTTGTATTTACCAATGTTTTCACTTCTGTTTCTAGCCTGTCTCTAGAAATGTCTCCGTTTTCAACAAAGAAGAATTTTCTTTTTGCAAAGGTGTCATCCAGTTCCAAATTACTTTTGGCATAATTAAACAAATCATGTGCATCATTTATCACCACCTTCCTACCAATAATCGCCCTGTCAACAGCTCTGTTAAAAACACCTGTTTCTCCGTCACAGTCTCCCTTACCGTGCTCTGAGCCGAAAAAATTGCGATTAATTTCTACATCTGCATGTGCTAAGTCTGCAAATGGACCCTTAGATTTGTACTGGGAACTACAACCATCACTGAACACTATTTTTTTTTCTAGGCGTTTTTCCAAGCTGAGTTGCAAGATGTTGGTCAACTAATTGCTGGAAATGATTAACAGCGTGGTAATCATGGTTGTTATCCTCTGAGATGATGATAGAGGTTTCTCGAACTGTGCCATTTTCTCCTCGGTAGTAGCTCACTATAGGGTGTATCGTGATATGTTCAGCAGTGAAATAAGCAGACTTAATTTCATCCTGATGTTTAACTTCTCGATTTTTAGCAAAATCCAACACCTGCAATACACAGTCATTTGGCAAATTGTTTTTTATATTAAAAAACTGTTGAGTCTGCCATGATGCTATATGAAAGTGCTGGAAGAAAGTTGTTCCTTGTGCTGGTTTTTCAACATCTAAATGTACCAGTTCATGTAGCAAATCATCCTTCTTTCCTTTTTTGGTAACCAGCGCTTTCTTCACTCTTCCATCTTTGCTTGTTTTATTTTCCCATCTACCCCAGTAAATTTCCTTATCTTCAGGGACATCACTATAAAACTGATTGATTGTGTCAAGATAGTTATCAGAACATTTTTTGCAAGTTCCATTAATGCATTCTGGCTTGTAGAATCTTTCATAGTCTGGTTTCGGGCAAAGAAGAATTCCTAAGATATCTTCTTCATTCACCTTCTTTTTGCTTTTGTCCAATACAACCCTGCTGAGAGATAAAAGTTTGTACCTAACATTGATACAGTAGCTGCAACAGCAGAATTCACGATGACACGCTGCCATTTTGCGTATATTTTTTGGTCTCATGCCTGCAAATGTACCTAAGCTTACTCGCTTTGATGGGTATTCAGCATTATATTTGGAGTGAGCTGCTTGTATGGACACTTGTAACGCATACCCTGGTCCCTCCTTAGTTGTGTATCTTCTCTGTGGAAGCACCCTTGATATGTCTTCCCGCTTATAAAATTGCTGAATCGATTTTCTGTCTACTTTGTACCTGCGTACGACACTTTTCTTCTTTGAAAGCGTGCGTCTATTTAGTTGTAGCTGGTTGGCAAGTATGCGGATGCTTGACTTCACAAGACTCTTACCTATTGTTTTCAAGGCCGATTTTCCAGTCTTAGATGACTTTAGTCTTGTCACTGTAGAAAAATCCAAACTGACACATCTTGATCTTTTAGCTTGTATCACGCCACTTTCTTCCAAAGCTTTCCTTTTTCGGGGTGTCGTTCTCTTAATTAAATTGTCAATGACTATGGCAATTTTTTTTGGAGTTGATGGCAGGGTTGCCCGAGCATTGCTCGTTACATTCCAACAAGTCTTTTTGGAGGAAAATCCACTGCTTTCTGCAACTTCAACTTGTGGAGACACAACTTTCTTCAAACTTTGTCTTTTCATAGCCTTACGTTCCCTGTCTCTTTTTCTTATCCATGCTTTCTTCTGGGTTGACAAATTAGCTCTGCTTTTACGTTTCATTTCCCGATTATAGTCTCTTTTTGTTTTAATAAGGTTTCTTGTAACTTGATTTTTGTTCACTTTCTGTTTCTTAAGTGGATTATCAATATCTATGCCTTCTTGTTTTTTCTTTTCCATATAGCGCCTTTGTCTTTCTCTTTGTAACATGAGTTGCCTTTCTTTCTTAGCCTTTACTTCTTCACTTACATCTTAGTCCAGTCAGTAAGTGGGCATTTTTAGGTCAACCTCAAACAAATTGCAACAGAAATGATTTTTAACGATTTCAAAAGCCTAATGATATCCAGACTACCACAAAAAAATCTAGTAAAATCTCTAAAGGCGAACTTTATTTTTTTTTAATATTTCTATGATGACCCAAAACAACACGAAAAAAGCCAGTAAATTACCATTATCCATGTAAAATTATACAATGCATAAAGAAAATATTATTTTACATGGCTATTGATAATATGACTTTAAATAATATGTAAAGTAAATAAAAAAGCTTGTTTATATCCATTTTATCCAATACTCAAGCATTTTTTATAGAATTTAAGGGGGGTATTTACCCCACCCACCATTTCCCAAGGCATACGGTTCACATCATATTTCTACAGTGCATAATTAGATTTATACATCAAACAATTCTGTAATACTTGTATAACTATAAACCAATGTAAGTCTTGATGTTTCATCAAAGCATTAATTTCTTAATCAGCTATAGATCTATATGAACCAACTATCGAACAGGTGGATCTAGAGCAGTCGCATAGTTAATCAAGGGTTAGACCGGATCCATGCCGATTGATACTTGCACATATAGATTTAAAGTTTTCTTATATTTTAGTGAATCTGGTGAAGTTCAAACAGAGGAGAATAAAGCACTAATTTCTTATTCAGCTATAGATCTACATGAACCAACTATCGAACATTTGGATCTAGAACAGTAGCAGAGTTACTCAAGGGTTGGACCGGATCAATGCTAATTGATACTTGCACATATAGATGTATAGCTTTACTATATTTTTGTGAATCTGGTGAAGTTGAAACAGAGGAGAGTTTTTACAGATGACAGTATTTAACTATTAGGTGTAACCTTGTAGTATGATAAGTTGTATGTACTTTGCACCTAGAGTGTTTTAAAGTACATGCCTTAACCCTGCCTAAATCACCATTATACCTATTCATCGATGTAGGCGTCATCCACCATATCCGGTTCTGTCGGGCTGTGTACATTTGAACACTGAATGCCCTTGCATTCCCCACAACCAACAGTCTAGTCCATGTTTTCTGCAGGTGCACCTTTTAGAGTCACAGTTACTTTTACAGTTACACTTGATGATTTTCAATAGGCTCTCTGGCGCTGATGATATGTCTGTTTTTATTGGATACAGCATCTGGTTCCTGACATGCCATCCCCAATCTGTTGGCAGCATATCATCGGCGTCTGTAGTCCAGCACTGGACCTGGTAGTATACTCGCAAAGAGTGGAACTTCACTGCTGCTGATGTAGGTGGAATTGAGTGTACTTGAACACATGTAGTGCCGATTGCTACTTTTCTGGCGAACTTTCTAAATCTAAGGAGGTCTAATCCTTCGGTCTCATGACCGCCAAAAAGAGCAACCATCACATTTTCACCTGCTTTCTGAACTTCAGATTTGTCACTCTTGGCATTGAAAACCTTCGCATATGTCAGCATTTGGCTATCTGTCTTGAACCGCTTAAGTGCTGCCCCTTTACCGATTCCCTGGATTTTAGAAGTAGAGTCACAACCAGTATATGCATGAATAAAAGGCAGCATTTTGCATACATTGTCTCCGATTAGTTCTTGTGTTTTTTGTATGTCCCACGTCTTAAAAGATTTCCCCGCATGCTTCTTAGAGCCAGATCTGAAAAGTATGTTGAAGCTGTCATGGCTTGCATAGAAGCACAGTAATACAAGAAGATCGGTATCTTCTCCTATCAAGACTGTTTTGCATGTCTCAGAACATTCAATTGTGGTTTTGACAATGAGAACATCTGCATCATCTGGTGCATGTAACACGGTACAATCATGCTGTGAGAGGTGGGTACCAAGCAGGTTGATGAATCGCTGCTTGTTTTCTGGATTTGACAGAAACTTGTCTTTCTTTCCCCTGAATGGTGTTGTGCCTTTGAAATCAACATTGGTACTTGTGACTCCATGTGAACGTCTGATATGGGCAACGTCTTTAATCGAGGGCCCAGCCATGTATCCATCGAAAACTACAATTGGTTGATTGTACTGCTTTGATATATATTCTGTATATGCATTGCAAATGTCTGCAAATGTAGCACCTTGTGTCCATGGTAACCGGTGAATCAAAGATTCCCCATCCAAAACATACTGATATTGCTGATGATCAGATTCTTCCCCACTGCAGTTTCCCAAAGACCATATTGCATCAGCTAAAGTAGCCTTTTGTGGTTGTTTTGGAAAACCACATGCATCAAACAAGGTTGACGGAACACTACTCAATTCATATTCAAAATAGTGGGATATGTCATCATCCTGTCTAAGTGCTACTGTGATAAGACGTTGAAACAAAAGCTGGGGATCAACTTGAATGGTTTCATCACCTGACAATTTGACGAGTGGTTTTGTGGTAAGTACAACAGCCTGTTGCTTTTTCTTAAACGTATGATCCAGCACACATTTTCCAGCCATTGATGCGATAACTTTGTTGCCAATCTCTGATGAATTTTCAACATCCACAGATGAATCTGCTTCAACGCCAGTTTCAATGTTTCTGAGCTTTGAATCACGTGTGAAAGGACTTCTTTCAAGAAGAAAATCCAGGATGGTTTGACTGTCTTTTGTGTCCTTCGCAATCCTTGCCTGACCACATTCCTTGTGCTGCTCACTTGTATGATATGTAACTCCACTGAACTCTTGCATACTTTTGTTGAACTCTGCACAGGCAGGTAGAGAAAGTAACCATAGTGCTCGTTGACATTCAGTCATGCCCTTTCCTCTTGTTAGGCCTCCATTAGTCTTCACACTTCTCATCAACACTTGTTCGATTACAAGGTCTGTTGAAAGTCCCGCCCAGAACCTATCACTTCTACGCACTACATGATGACCAGTTTTGAAATGTTCATACACATCTGTGTTAGTCTTTTCGAGAGTTTGCATAGTCTGTAGGTACACATATGCAGATTTGAGATACAGGTTGTGTCCTGCTGCTGCAAAGTAAGGAAGCATTCGAGAAACTGTGTCAAGGTGAAGAAGCCAATCACCAGTTCGCTCCGCTTTTACAAATGATTGTAGGATGTGAACCATTTCCATGTATTGCAACCAAAGAGCTGCTGTTCTGAATTTTCTCATTTCATCTTTGGTTTCGTCAAGTTTTGTACAAGCGTTATCCAGTAACTCGGATTGCGTAATATCTGACATATTTGATTTTCCGTCTGTAAAGTCATCATACAATTTTCCAATGTCACCGATCATACTATCTGGCAATGGAGTGTTGTCATCTTTTAGCTGTAGGCGTTCATCCTCATTGTCCTCACCATGAGTTGAGTTATTTTCATTGGTGCTACACTCTGAAATGTTCAGACCAAACACTTCTGAGACTAATATTGACATAAGTGCATTTTCAACCAGAAGGTGTCCTCTGATACCTCTTGCAACTGCCTTTCCTGTAGCGATATGCATCACAGCGTTTGATGCATACACTGTTTCCAACACTTCATTTAGCCCTGAACCTTGCATCAAATGGCCAATGCTTCCTAAAAAGCTCATGATTGTATGGAAACCGCCTAATCTCAATACAACTTTGTGAAGAGGGCTATCTGCAGCTTCATTGAGTATAACATTAAATGCCTTCCAGTATAAGGGCTGATCAAAGGTGAGTATGGGCGTGACTGCGTACCTAGTTGCATGATTTTCCACAAACAGTAGGGTTGTGTAGATGCATGATAAGTCTCCTGGATCCAAATCGATCATTGGCATGAAAATAACTGAGGCTTTTCCTGGATACTCTCCTTTCTGTAACATTTGCATCAGTCCAGACCACACAGGTCTGTGTGGTCTTATTGGCGCTGTCACTTTAACAAGCAGATCTAGCTTCAAAGTGTTATCTATGGACTTTGTTTGTTGTATTTCTGCATATGTCATTGACTTTTTAATTTGTTCGTTTGGCTTGTAGTATGACATTCTAATTTCTCCAGCTTTGCATATGTCCTCCTTCCCAACTGTTCTTCTTTGGATCGGAACAATGGAAGACGTAGCAGGGGTCACACATGCTATGATGCCCATCCCATGAAAGGTTCCGTGGCCATCTATTGTTCTAATGTTGTGGTCAACATTGTCGGCCACGTACTGAACAAAACTACCAGGGACGAATGCAGGAATATCTGTCCCTTTAGATACAGCTGCACTTGATTCAAACTTCTGGACCTCAGGCCTAAAAAAAAATACATTTGGTTCGGGTTACCCGACCCTACCTACGGAATAGGCGCCGACCCTACCGTTTTTATAGTCAGTTTGAAAAAAAAATGAAAAACTAAAAAAAAAAAAAAAAATTCGTTTTTTTTTTAATTGCTTTTTAATATTAAGTTTAAACCTTAAATGCTTGTACAGAAGATAGCTTTAACACCATTCTCCAATGATGAAAATTATATTCTTATATAAAACCTAATAAAAAAAAAATAAAAAAAAATAATAAGCCTACCTACCCTACCTATTTTTTTTAAGGATGTAACCCTAACCAAACAATTTTTTTTTTAGGCCTCAGTATATGACACACAAAACCCTAAACTGTTCAATATGTCTATCAAAAACTTGGAACCAAATTGGTGATGCAACTGGATCCCTAAACCTAGCTGAAGAGGTGGTATGATGACACGTGGCCGTGTAGCTTGTATAATAGCCTGTCCTATTGATGCAGTTTTAGTTGGCTTTTTTTTCACTCAGTATTGCTTGTAACAATATTCGAAGGCTTTCTGGTAAATACTCTATGTTTTTTTCAGTAGAAGATATGTCAGTAGGAGAGGGATATTCAGATTTGTTGCTGTCTAATGCTTTAATGTCACTTCTGATTAACTTAGCAGCAGTTTCTATTATAGACCTTTTCTTTTCCTCACTGCCATTGTTATCTTGCTGTTTGTAAAAGTCATGCAGAATTGAAGATGCTGTATGCCTCAGAGTCACCACATTTCTTTTCCCACTCAAATCAGTAATGATTATAGAATCCCCAAAGTATTCCCTTAGTTTCTGCTTCAAATGGACAGTACCGAATGCTTCATCGCCGCACGTTTCCTTCATCTTTGCCGCAAGATCTGTCATTGTTATCTGCTCGTTGTCATTGTCCTCTAAATATTTGATTACAGAGTGAAATGCACTCTGTGTATTCAACGAAACAGGTCGCCCCCTAAATCGTTTTTCTGCAGACGAATCTTGAAGATATGTTGCAGGCATGGCTTTCATTGTCCTGAAATTCACGCTGCATGTTTGGTGGTACAGAGCGTCTGCTGCAGGCAAATCGTTTACAGTTTTTAGGCGACTCCTGATTGTGTTAGCCCATTCATCTGCTCGTTTGGTGCATATACTGTTAATTTGAAGTTGAAAGTCTAAAGTTCTGACAGGGTACACATCAGGTCCACGTTTTCTCCCACACAGTTTTGCTGTTTTACCACAGAATAAGCAATGCTCTTTGAAACTGAATAGTTCATTGCATGATCTAAGTTCTCTCGGGGGTGAAGAAAGCTCATCTTTTGATTTTTTGTCGTACTTAATGTTTATGGGGTTGCAGTATTTTTTGCGACAATCTATGTGTACTGATTCACCAGGATAAGTTATCAAACTGTCCGCACGATCTGCACTGGCCCTATTAATGCCATCACTGCCCTTCGTTCCCAGCTTCGCTTTTAAATCGTCATCTTTGAAGATGGTTTTACAGATGACACATGTTTCTTTAACATCACCCATCTGAAATAAATAAACAATTTAATTTAGTTTTATTGAATAATAATTTAAATAAATCTAATATATAGATCTACACATCCACATAACCTTACTCTGCTCCTCATGACTATTATGACAATTACAAAAATAATTGGATCAAGATTCGACGCCGAATTTTTCGCCATCTGATAATGATTCAAGATTTTTGACAATTATACAAAATTAAAATTATTCAATTAATACACTGATCAGAACAGTTTTGAATCAGATGCAGGTGAGACAATTGTATCGGCAATGAAAATTTAAATGTTCAATAAATAAACAAAGGAATAGACGAGGCATGCATAATTTGTAGTTCAAAATATGTTTGCTCAAAGTTCAAACTCTGTAAAAATGTTCAATGTCAGACAGGCAAGCAGACAGAACCTTCAAAAGAAATTATTTCTGATCCAAACGTATCATATTATAACAATATAACAGCTATGTACTTGCTAAGAAACTAATCATATCTAAAAACTTAAATTATTCCCTTCTTTACAATCATTTCTTAAAAAAGATGGCACAAATAGCCTTCCGTACTTTAAAAAATCGAGCAAAGTCACATTTAGTAATTTCCTTTATTTTTTTTTATTTTTAATCATAACCTTGTCATTTGTTTACAAAACTAAGTTTAAATATATAAGCAGAACTCTCTGTATATTAAAAACTCCGAAATTTAATTAATTATTATTGGTTTCTATTTATTGATTCCAAACCGCGGAAACTCATGACACTTTTAATTCAGACAGTTTAAATATGTCTGCTTATATCTATCTTGCAGAAATGAATCGTTTATCATTGATTAATTACAAAATACAATGAAAACTGATAAGAACCTTACCTTGTTCCAAGTATGTATCCGTTTTTCCACATTGGAATAAACACTAGCACACAACCTTGATCAAATCAACCAGACGCTTTACACTGTATGGTGAGCTAATCATATCACTGTATCCAGGGGAAACATATCGATTTTCATTCTTGATTTTCTCCATTTTGCCACAATAGATTTTAGTCGATTTTTTATATGTTGTTGTTTAATCATTTTAGCATTCATTTCTCGAAAAATTGTTTCTGTTGCAATTAGTTTGAGGTTGAAGTATATACTGACTGGACTATCTCTTTTCACAAGTTCTTTCTTCAAATTTATTCTGTTTGCTTTAGATTGTTCTCTCTGTTTAATCAAGTAGTCTTCATATAATGCTGGATTAGTTGCCTTCAGATGTTGTCGATATACAGCACTTCTGGATTGCCCCTTTTCCATAATTTATTCTGGAAATACAAAAAAATTATCATAGATGGTGTGTTTAATATTCTGTCACACGTTCTAACTGAGCTAATCATATATAGATGTGCACGCACACACACTCCGTTTTTTTTTTTTTTAAATAATTTAATTATCCCTAAAGATGCATTTCGCACAATGGCTCATCGGGGGAAAAGGGGAATATTACGTTATCATCATAGAAACAGCGTCATGACATATGCATCATTGTGACCATATGAGTACAAGTAATGACGTCATAGAATTAAGCGTAAGTTTAAAATATTGATAAAATTTTGTTCCTTTTGTAACCTAGCTGACACATTATTACATGGAAAATTGAAAATTTAGGTTCTATAATGCAACAATGATATACGTGTGCACTCATGTAGGAAGCCTTAAATGTATGAATATAAACAATACTTAAATTGTACGAAGGTCGTGTCGACAATTTATATGTTGAAACAACGGGTGTGCCGATAATAATATATGTTGACACAACGGTCGTGCCCATATTATTCTATATCGGCACGACGGTCGTGCGGATAAGGAATATTATCGGCACGACCGTCGTGCGGATAAAGAAAATAATCCGCCCGACCGTCGTGCCGATAGCCTCGGCCTTTATAAATGGACTATTTCCATCTATGCATAAGCTTTTAAAGGGTTGATCACAATAGAATATTTCAGGAACAGCCCTCATTTGACTGAAAATTCAGAAATTCACAAAATACACTTTTTTAATAAATTTTCTTCATATTACTTGTTCAGAACTGATAACTATTATATTAGACAGGATTTATCAGTAACTGAATAAAATAAAGCAATTCACTTATTAGCTGATCAATACAACAAAAGAAAAGTGATCAACCCTTAAAAAGATAGCAAAAACATACTATACACTGATATATCCGAATATTGGTACTATCTGGTTACTGTACATATACACACTTGGGCAAAAAGAAAATACCATATATATTTCGAAAGTTTAATGTTGATTTAAACATGGAAAGTGGTCTTATACAACAAATATATCATTTTATTTCTGAAATCTCTTTTACTTGTGGCTTACTCCAATTGTCTGTCCAGATATGACGATTGCCAAAATATGTCCGTCCAAAATTTTCGTATGAATTGTTAAATAAAAGATAGTCCGTCAAAACATGACCGTCGCAAAAGTCAGTCTGTCCAGAATGACGATAAACACAGATTTGGTCCGTCAAAATGTGACGTTCGCTATAACTACTCCGTCAATAGATGACCATCACAACAGTTTGTCTGTCAAAAATGACGATCAACATCGTGTCTGTCGGTCAAAATATGACGATCGAACCTCAAATTCAACACCGCAGCATGTATAATGGACATTTACTTCTTGTTTTGAATCCAAGTCACATAAATGTTATAAAAATTGTAAATATTGGCTCTAAATAATACAAACCCCGACAAAAAACACCAATGGAAAACAGGATGTGGCTATCGTCACTTGTTTCGATCGTAAAATAATGTTGACAGACAGTAAACTTGCCGCATTTACCGCTCAGCATCACATTGTAAACAAACACGCCGCCATTGATTTGGAAAAACGAAATAACCCGGATGTAGTGAAGGCGCCACCTATGTCAAGCTTTCAACAGGGAAGGGGTAATAACTGCCGCATTAACAATGCCCCGGAGCGATCGTCATGAATAGATTTTGACAGAACTGACGCTGACATTATTAATTGCATGCAATAAACACATTTAAATATGATTGTTATATTTTAAATGTATTAATATCCACAAACATCATTATACTGAATTGTGTGCACAGTTCTTACAGAAGCTATGTGATTATTTACGCGGGAAGGATATTTTTTTTGTTGAAGCACGAACGTCATCTATGTTGACGGAACAATTTTTTTTTAAGGAATACAATAAAATGACAAAAAATCGATCTAGCACGGATAAAAACCATGATGCAAATATAACAAATCAATATTCATCATATAGATGACAGAAATAAACATAAATGGAATCAACAAAGTTACTTAATTTTAAAAATAAACAACATTTAATATCACCATCGTTTTTTTCGGGAGTTGTGTCCGTCAATTTTTGGTCATTTTCAGATTTTATTTTTGTAAAAAAACAACATTAGAAACAACACATTTGCTTCAATTCAGTTTTTTTGTGATACACATGCCATAATATTATATTATAAAAATCTCAGTCAATACAAATCATGTTCTTATCGAAGATACAGAACATTTCTTATTTTGACGGACAATGGTGCACTTTTTTTTGGAAGATGCAAAAGTTACAAGTGATAATGAATACTTAAATTATTGTGATGTAACAAAGACGGACAACAACAAAACAACATTTGTACAGTTAAATAAAGGTATTGCAACACATCTGTAATGTTCAGTCTTCTCAATTTTAATCCATGTTTATACCTTAACACTGACTATATATTATCTTTAACATGAATGTTTTGTTTTTGATGATTATGTTCAGATGTAACTTGACACGAAACTGAACAATAAATTGATTGCTACCAGCAAAATGGAGGCAATGTTGTCCGAGAAAGTACTGAATTAAATACATTTTAACATCACAAAGACTTTTAGTTGACTGAAAATGTTACAACTTAAAGAAAATACCAAACTAAACACGTTTCATTATAAAATAAAAGTAACGATGGACACCACATAGTGTGACTTAATAGTTTCTGTATCTTTACCTACTGAATGTTCTTTGGCATTAAACATCTCCTGATTTTAGACTCTCTGCATGTAAATGTATGTGCCTTTAACCTATTAACTACCCCATGTTGTATGCTATGGTGCACTGTAACATAACAGCAAGGTAGACGGATGTTGTAGTTTTTGTGTAAGCATGTCTGGTAAAATGTCTCCGGTCATTTAGAGAAGGACCAACAAGAAAATTAATTTGTGCAGCACTACTGTTATTCAGGAAGTATTTCTCGGGGCTTCATTAACTGGCAAATGGATGTTAAGTAAAGACCCTGATTAGACAGTCTAGATGCATAATCTGAAGAGACATTTTGTCAACTTGTGACATATATATTGCTTTCAATAGCTCGTAGTACTTGCTTGCACATAGACTAAGCATGCACATTTCTGTATTAGGTTGGGTTTTTCAGCGTTTAGCATTTACTGTAACATTCTTCTTAAGAAATCAGAAAGCTTTAAAATTGTACTAATAATTGTTTGCCATGTATACTTACAAATGTATTTTATATATATATTTGACAATGAACCTCTTTTACAATAAACATATCAAATGCTGAAAATACCCCCAATCAAATAATTGATTGGATAGCCAGGTAACCACAGTGCAAGTGGACCTGGGGGCTCACCATAGCAATCAATATGTGTAAGGTGTAGTAATGCAATTGTATCTTTTCGCATTCATAACATATTCATTTCATTGTGATGCTTTGATAAAATAACTGACCATGTAGTGAAATTATATATCATTTATTTTAAGTCATAACAGCACATTTTTGTTCAACAGAACTCAACAATTGCAATACAGAACCTCTCTACAGTGACTATGATAAAATTGACCTGTTTTGGACAGGTGGCTGTTTAATGCATAACTATGTATGCGGACCGATTTAAAAGGCGTTATAGAAGTTTTACTGTTTGCAATTTATTGAAACTTTGATACAATACTCTGTAATGCATACAAAAGGGAGAAAGTCTAAATATACAGTCAAACCTATCTTTTAAAAGTAATCACTAAAATAAGACGTCTTGGTAGGTGGCAACTTTATGAACATCAAAAGTAGTGTATGAAGCTGAGCCTTTGGCAACACTTTTGATCTAAATTAAGGTACCACTTAATTGTCTAGACATCTGCAATCTTCTTCAATAAACAATCCCTTAAGAGAGCTTTCACTCTTTTATATCATAAATTACGTCGCCAGCGTGAAATAACAGAGTGACATAAGTTTAAGTATTTCACTAGTGACATAATTATGCTAATTAACGTCATTACTAATAGCATAAGATGAACGCACTAAAAGTGACGTTATATGCGTTAAGCCCTACTAATAGTCAACTTTGAATTTATAATATAAATAGAACATAACATTCGTGGTCATTGAATATGGAATTTATTAAACTTGTTTACTAAAATAGATAAAAACTCGCCAAGGCTCATTTTTATCAATTTTAGAAAACTCGTTTAATAAATTCCATATTCAATGGTCACTCATGTAATATCCTCTATTTATGTGCCATCAATTCAAAATTTGTAGAAAAGTCTAGAGCCACACATTGACAGTGATGGTTCTTCACGTTGCTCTACGATGTCGTCCCACAAAACGAAAAACTGTTTGTCTTCTAAAGTCCATAATGTCTTTTTGGCCTTCTTAAAAAACTGAACCCATACTCCATGTTCGTCTGTTGACAACTGATGTTCTGGTGTTTGAAATATCTGAAATTAAAACCCAAAATGCAGACATTACCATTTTATTCATGTACTGTCATCTCTCGTTTTGTCAAGTTTTTATTAGTTCGAATTACCTGAAGCTTGGATTAAAATCTAACTTCATGTTATTTAAACTCCCAAATCTCAACAGCAAAATCGTACGACTAATGTTCAGATCTTAGTTTTTGATTTAAGCATGACTCCCAAGTTTGAGATAACGAAGGTTGACTGTATATAATTATTAACAATACAATTTCTATGCGGAAAATCATACTTTCAGCTAAATATCGTTTTCATTTACAACACTCATTTAGATTCAGGTTAACCCTTTACTCCAAAAGAAATATCCACATAGAGAAAGTCTGATCAAAAATGAAAATCTAGTCAAACAGAATATGCCATTTTGAATTGTTTTGAAAAAAATATTGTAGGAAATGGAGCATTTGCTCATCATGAGCAAACGCTCCATTTTCCACTATGTTTTTAATAGTCATTTTGTTAAGAGGCGCTAAAAGACGCTTTTATGGAGTTAAACATTTTACAGTAAGTATTATTTTTTCCTTGTAATTTGGTGCCTGCCACCATAAAACAATTTAGTTTTGTTTGTTTTCATTTCCATTGCTTTTCGATGATGGGTCAATGTTTTTGAGTTCAATAATGATAACATAATAGAATGCAAGCGCGATGACGTCAACGTCATTTTGTTGGTAAACAAGATGCCGTCTTCGTCAGTTTGCAAGTGACTTGAAAATAACGTTGTAACATACCATATGGTTTTATTATTCACTATTTTTAATCCTTAATTATAAGGAATGCATCGTTATTTTGAACTTTGCATCGAGGTATGAAATCAAAAACCTGACCACATATTCTATGAAACCGCAAATAAGCAATAATTATGAATGAAATAGATTACATTGTTTTACTTTATAATGTTTGGAAACAATAAAACTACTAAGAAAACGACAAATGAAATGATAAAACAACAAATAAAACATTATGAATAAAATCATAACCCTTTCCCTGTTAAAACACATTTTCATGATTTGTAGAATAACACCTTTGAAAACAATGCTGCAAATTGAGCAGTTGTTCATAATGAGCAAAATGCTCAATTTCCCACAATAGTTTCAAAATTATTCAAACTAGGCATTTCCTTTCCATTAGATAGTCTTAATGTAAAGCATATGAGGGAGGTAATGGGTTAAATCCATTCAGAAAATAACATAACAGATTATAAAGTGTTAAACAACAACTGGCCTATTTTTCATTAAATTAAAAGGAGTTCTTTATTACAAATGCAAACATAATTATGTTATATTGCAATTAACAAGTAATAAATTGTGACTTATTAAGCTCTACACTCTGCATTTTGCCAAGAAACAATCTGATAAATACTTGATGTATCTGAAAAAGGCCAGTCAAACAATAACAAAACACAAACAGAGAATTTTCAACAACACCTACGACTGCATGAATCAATGACTGCCCGTGCTGTACTATAACGTAGTTCCCTATCTGATACCTGAATACAAAAAGAAATTTAACATGTACACACCTGGTCTTATTTAAACTTGGTCAAATAATGATCTGTAATTGAAAACAATGATCACCTTACTGATAAGATATGTCAAATTACCTTGTCTGTTGACTGCCATCGTCAACTATAACATCTACTGGAACATCTAGGTCTCTCGCTAGAGAAGTTCCATCAGTGTCAGCCACCATAGGCTCAGAAGGCGGGTCAGCGCTTCCACAGTCGACCACGCTGAATATAAAAGGTAAGTTTATATAAGCCACCATAGGCTCAAAGGCGGGTCATCATTCTCATAGTTGGTGACGCTGAATACAAAAGGTACAAATGCACACATGGTCTTATTTAATCATTGGCAAAATACTGCTATTCATTAAGAAATTGATCACCTTACTGATAAGATATATATCAAATTACCTGGTCTGTTGACTTCCATCGTCCTCTATAACATCCACTGGAACATCTAGGTCTCTCGCTGGAGAACTTCCATCAGTGTCAGCCACCATAGGCTCAGAAGGCTGATCATTTATTTCTTCTTCAAACATGTCACTTATTAAATTTAGAATGTTGTCATTGTTGACTACGGACTCTTCATCGGTACTGTTGGTGCCATAACTCAAGTCTAGCAAACTGTTATTGTTAAAAGTCTTGCTGTTTAATGGCAAAAGGACTGTGAAATGATTCAACGAGAATAGCTCCTCTGGAACTTTATCACCTTTAAGATTGGTCCACATAATAAAAACAGGATCTTCACAGAGTTAATCACTAAAATGGTAAAACACCCGATGCATATCGTGTCTAATGGTATGTGTACCATATTGTGGACAGACAGAAACAACAGGGCAGCCCAAAATATTTGCTAGACTAGCAATCTGCCAAAGACCCATCCATTCTCCATTATTTCTTACTTCCAACACTTCCCTTTCATAGATCTTCTTAAGTGCTGGTTTCGTAAGTTTTTGTCCATTGTAAAATGGGGAAACATGAGCAAAGACTTTAGTAACATCTTCATTGCCCTCAATGTGTTTACCCTTCTTCATAATTCTATTGTCAAGGTAATGTTTCTCATTCTTGCCAAGTTCAGCAACAATTCTATCCCGCATTTCTGTGTGCTTTTCTTCATTGCCGTATGCAAGCACACTTGCCGACCTTGGTAAACAGTTTCCGTCGCCACATATTGTTGCTGGATACATTTCACATGTTTGCAGAGGTATGTCACTTGGCAAAAGATTAATACTGCTTTTATCTACAGCTTTACCTGTGTCACTAAAGGATCGATATTCTCTTTCTTGCAGCGGTTCAGTGTTCATGCCATTAGTCAGAATCTTAAGATCTTTAAATGATTTGCAACCCAAAATTAGGTCATGCTGCTGTATCTTTTGATCTGTACTCTGTTTACCATTTCTTCTCTTCCCAATGTTTACTTTGGCTGGTTGAGCATCTTTCTGTGTATCTTCACACATTGTTTTTCCCTTCGAGCCCTTCGATGTTTTCTTGTTCACCTGCTTCTTTCCATCTTGACTACTTTCAGAAATTGTATGAACCTCCCAGTCCTGAACATAGCTTGAATTTTTACAGGATGCAGTTTCTAGTCCCTTCATACAAGCATCGCAGAAACAGGATATATTTCTGGCTTCAACTTTACCAATCTCTACACCTCTAACATTATGCACATTGTGTGTTCCCTTTAGAGTTTTCAACTTTTTATTCTCTGTATCTCTCTTTATTGTCTCATTGTAAAAGAACACCCTCTTTTTGTGCTCACATTTTCCACCGGAATTTAACGATAGATTTGCTTCACAAAATTCAAACATCTGTTTGGCATCTCGAATGGTGCCCTTTCGGCTTCTGACGAACGTCTCGGATTGTTTTTTCACCAGGCCACCTAACGGATCACATCTACTTTTTCCATGTCGTGACCCGAAAAAGGCCCTTTCCATACTTGGTTCTTTGCTCTCCGATACATGCTGGAAGGGTCTTTTAGATTTAAATTGCGCTGCACATCCATCGCTGAACTGCACGTGGTGAGAAAACGGTATACTTTCTTTTAAATGGTCATTCATTTGGGTGGTGAACATATTGACAGCATCAGCGTCATGAATTAAGTCCGGGGTAATGAACACTGCCGATTCCTCGACTGTGCTGTTGTTACAATCAGGGCAATTATAGTAAGCCACCATAGGGAAAACAGAGACCTGCTGATAACTATAATACGCCGATTGGATCTCGTCTTGATTTACGCACCGATAATTTTCAGCAAAATCAGCCACTGAAACTACTGTGTCATTTGGGACTTTCTTGCTTACTTCTGCAAACTGCTTACGTTGCCAATCTGCCACAAACAGATGCTTGGATAAAAATTCAACCTCAGTCAACAGTTCCAATACCAACTCCTGTATTGTTCCAGACTTTTCTTGAAGTACTTGTCGCATTACTTTCTTGGTTCCATGACCAACCTCTCCTAACTGCCAACGCTTCCATTTGTATGATGGTTTCTGGTCATTTGACTTGTTCAACTCACTAAAGTGCTCTTGTAGTTGTGCAATACCACATGTTTTACAGTTCCGTTGATAACACTCAAACTTGTGGAAACGAGACTCATCATCTTCCTTTGGACAAAGGGTTTTTTCAACACATTCATACTTGCCCTGAATTTTCAAATGTGGCTTCTTTAAATCGTTGCAAATTCTGTTGACAGAATCCAGCTTAAACTGCACATTAAGACAATATTCACATAAACATGTGTTGAATTTGTTATGTTTCACAGTTAAAACTTCATTCGGCCGCATCTTTCTAAACTGACTCAATGATACCTTTGAACCTGGATTTTCATTAAGGTATCGAGCATGTGATTGCTGAATTGTATCAATGAGAACACTTTTTTGCTTTCCAGTTTTTGCACTGACGGTGCTCTTGGTAGGCATCTGTACCGATTCATTCAAGTAGAATCTTTCAATTTCTTGTTTAACTTCCATTTTCATTGCATCTGATCGTTTAAATTCGTCTAATTCCGTTTCTGACATGTTCATCCAAAGTTTCCATTTTATTTCTAGTTCTTTCTTGAACTTTGCTTCCATTGCATTTTTCCGCAAAATTGCCCGCGTAACCAAGTAATATTCTTGTCCACCCCTTTTTGTTTGGTTCTTTTTTAGCTCTTTCAAGTTTAATTTCAGTTCTTTAACAATTCTTGCATTTGTTTTGTTTTTTTCATGCGATTTTGGACTAAACACTAACCCTCTCTTCCGACAAGCCTCCTTTTTCTTGGGAGTTGTGTTAAACAAGGCATTTTGCAACATTGCTGCAAATTTCTCAGGGGATTTTGGCATCCTTTTTTCTGCTACCTTAGCTTTTGGTGTTTCAAAGTTTAATTTTACCTGTGCATTCTTGTATCGTTCTCTTCGTTCACGGTTTCCCTTTTGCCTTTGTTCCAATGACATGTTTATTCTCTGTTCTTGCTTCTTCTTACGCCAATACTGTCTTTTCTTTTCAATTTGCTTTCTTGTACTGGGTTTTTCATTTGGCACAATACCATCTCTGTTTTTCTTTAAGCGGTACTTCTTCATTCTAAATTTGCATTTTTCATTGTACTCTTTTCTTTTGTCAGCTGTAAGTGATCTTCTGTATTTTCTTTGTTTCTCTGCATCTGTTGTTTTATAGGCTTCATATGCAACTGGATCTTTTTTCAGTCGTTTTCTAAATCTCTCATAAACGGTTTCTGATCTTGAAGCACTGATGATATCTGGCGATTTTCTTTTTTCCAGCTTGACACGTAGAGTGTAACTACAAAATAATACATGGCAATGGAATGAATAATCAGACAACAATACGAACATCTTGAAAAAATAACAATGCCGCTTTTTGCGTTCATGTTACAATTCATAGACTTTACACAATTTTTGGAAAGACAAATGATCCGTCATCATATTGTTTTGCTAGAAACTCGATAAACTGTTTTATACGCAAAACATTAATATGATGTAATCCTTTGAAAATACCCTTATGAACCTCATATATGCAAGGTCTAACATTGACAACCCTTTGTCAATACAAAAACTCATTTTTGGTGTCATTGTTACATCCTATTTGTTGTATACAACAATACTACAATGTCATGAATGCACATGTCATTATCTTGAATTCACAGCAACAGATGCCTGCAACAAAGCAATTAGTTAAGTACCTTATTTCATTTCAAGTTGCTAGGTTGTTAAAACTGTCATTTACCCCAAGATGTAACTTGGAAACCATTTGTATGTTTTAGATGTAATTTTGACAACAATTTTCGTGTCCATGATACATCTGACACGTGGTTTGAATTTAAAGTATCGTTTAAGATAATCAAAACAATGTTGTTCTTGCTAAGTCCACAACCCTATGAATACACTTTAAATAGATTGTGACTTGTTCTTGATTATTTCACACAAAGACCAATTAGAACTGTATTTTAAGAAGTATGTAACATTGACACCAATATAATGTTTGTGATGTAATTTTGACAACAATTTTCGTGTCAATGATACATCTGACACATGGTTTTATTTCAAAGAATGGTTTAAGATAATCAAAACAATGCTATTCATGCTAAGTCCACAACCCTAAGAATAGACTTTAAATAGATTGTGACTTGTTCTTGATTATTTCACACAAAGACCAATTGGAACTGTATTTTAAGAAGTATGTAACATTGACACCAATATAATGTATGTGATGTAATTTTGACAACAATTTTCGTGTCAATGATACATCTGACACATGGTTTTATTTCAAAGAATGGTTTAAGATAATCAAAACAATGCTTTTCATGCTAAGTCCACAACCCTAAGAATAGACTTTAAATAGATTGTGACTTGTTCTTGATTATTTCACACAAAGACCAATTGGAACTGTATTTTAAGAAGTATGTAACATTGACACCAATATAATGTATGTGATGTAATTTTGACAACAATTTTCGTGTCAATGATACATCCGACACATGGTTTTATTTCAAAGTATCGTTTACGATAATCAAAACAATGTTAATCTTGCTAAGTCCACAACCCTAAGAATAGACTTTAAATAGATTTTGACTTTTTCTTGATTGTTTCACACAAAGACCAATTGAAACTGTATTTTAAGAAGTATGTAACATTGACACCAAGATAATGTATGTGATGTAATTTTGACAACAATTTGCGTGTCAATGTTACATCTGACACATGGTTTTAATTCAAAGTATCTTTAAACATAACAAAAACAATGCTGAGTCTTGCAGAATTTACAACGCTCAGAAACGTTTTAATGTACATTGTTGTCGTTTTTCTTGATCATTCATAGATCATGTTTTAATTATATTTTTTAAGAAGTATGTAACATGGACGGTAAGTTTATGTGAGTGATGTAATTTTGACAACAAATTGTGTGTCCATGATACATCTGACAAATAGTTTCGATTTAATGTACCTTTAGACATGTAATAAAACAATGCTGGATTTTGCAAAATTCACAATCCTAAAAATAGATTTGACAGTCTGTGATTCTTTCTTGATCACTCCACACAGATCATTGTAAAATATATTTTAAAAAGTAGATGTAACATGGACATTAAGATAATGTTTGTGATGCAACATTGACTGATACTTTGGTTTCTAAGTTACATCCCATTTGTTGCTAACACAGATTCGGCCTGCACTGTTGTTCAATCTTTTTTACACACATACATGGCATAGCATATTGAATCTTATAGTACTATGAACCATTGTGTTTAAAAATAATCGAAACATAAGAAATAAAATGTAATGTTTTGTTCAGATGTAAACGAGACAAAAGGACAATCATCGAAAATTTCACCAATATCGTATCTCCGTTACATCATTTGCAAAAATAATCAAAACGTCCATTTCGTAAATTGACAACAACCCCACTCGATCTGGTTGAATTCACGGGAAATATAATAATCTTAAATATTTACTTTATAGTGTAAATAATAATCAGCATTGCCCCTGATCACTGACAATTAGTGAAGATGTAACGACATACACGATCGATACACAGGGTAAATTTTCAACAACACACAGAGATCGAACGCTGGGGTTTACACGCATTTTAAAATGCCATAAATGAGAATAATAATTTCTTTTCCGATTGGACAGGGTTGGAGCTATGTGCCAAACTGATTAGGCAAGCGATATTCAATAATCTAACCCCATTACTGCTTACAGTGATGTAACATCGACGTTCTACTTACCCCGTCTGCTTGTCCTCCGCCATTTTAATCGCTCCGTGTTGAAAAGCACATGGCAAGGCGAATCACGACCGTTGGGAATACAGTGACAACATATTACGCGCAGAAAAGTAGTGCCGATCAATAACTATGGCATGGTGTGTGTGTTTAAAAAAAATATGGTGACGTAACATTTTTGACACGATCGTAGACTCAAATAATTCAATTCGGATTTCAGTTAATTACACAAACTGGGGGAGATCATTTTTTGCATAGAATTATTTATCGAGTAAAGTACTGTGTACAGCATATTTTGTGTAGAAGAAATATCATTTATACTAGGCATAGTTTAGGCTATTAGAGACGTAACAAAGTTTGACACGGAATGTTACGTCACAAATTTATTTTTGAAAATGAATTTATTTGGCAGTTTTAATGGAATACCAACATATATGTAACATGTAAAGGCTGCAGAAAAGTCTGTTGAGATAACGAAATTAGGCCTTTCTCACACATTTAAAATATATGTATCATAACCTTGATTACCCTGGACCCACTGACAAAACTGTCCCATCTTATGTCCAATTTTTTGCTTATTATGTAATTGTAAAATATTTATTCCTTGTCATATCAATAAAAATTATCAAAGAACTAAAGCTCCTAATCCCTTTTTTTATGTTTTGCATCTAATCTTCAGAATACATGATACAGATAGTACTTAAAACAGTTATTATTTGAGATGTAACTTAAATTGCAGGACAGTGAATTTTCATTCATATACATTTTTATTATTACATTTAATATTACTCGAAGGTTCCAATGGACATGAAGTCAAGACAGTTGCTGTGTATTTTGCCCTTCTTTTTCATAATGCACCAGTCAATTGTAACCATCGCGCCCCAGGCCCGGGGGTATACCTGGGAAAGCCGGGGAAATTGGCCGTGTTTTTACCTTCCAGGTGGCCCCGCAGTGCCGGGTGAATGCGTGAGTGGTTTTGTCTTCGCGCCCAAACTAGCGAGGAATAGCTTTTACCTAGGGTAGTGCGGGGGGATTTTACCAGTAGTTTGTCTCCACAGGGCAGGGATTTTACCCGGGCTTTGCTGGACCGAAAGTCAAAGTCCCCGCTATTCCCTGGACCCGGGGGAGGCCGTGGTTACAACTGACTGGTGTATAACTGTCGATATAACATTTAATAGCTCATTTGTTTTTTTTTCTAATAAGGAGGTCGATGTTGGACATAGCTTTGGTGTTATAGTAGACCTCATTGAAAACTGTCAAGTTATTTAAGATTCTTGTTTGCATTAAAAACAGACGAGCATTGCCAAACCTCGACGGCACTCTTGATCTTTATGGCCATTGATTGTATTAATAAGGTAAAACTTTATGCCTATGTTTGAAACGTCTAGGATAAACACTTGCTTTAATAGATAAAAGTTCATCTCAAACAAGTTACAGGAAATGGAAAAAATAGATCATTACTATGGATCTAAAATAAAATTAGTGCAGTTGATAATGTCTCAAACTGAGCAATGTATCAGAGAGGGTTGATACATGACGTCAATGTCACTGTTAAAACTGTATGTATCAATATAGCGGACAAGTACAGAAGTTGCCTCAAGTTGTTGGAATTTGATAACTATTGGTTATGCTTATTTATATCTCGGGTCAGAACAAAGAAGATTAAGTAAGGACTAACATTGATTGTTTATATGGCAGTGAAATGAAATTACTATAAACTGATACTATTGGACCGTTGTTTCAAAACACTTACACTCTTGCTTGACGTTCTGTAGGGTCCCATCTACAAAAAAGGTACTTTGAATATTATGCTGAAAGCGATGTTCACGTTTGAAATATATTTTACTAAGTTAAAATCCTATCCCAACAAACTCACAATTTCCAAGACAGTATTCAAAGAAATAATTTAATAACACCTAAAACTCTTCAATAATGTAAAATTCTTCAATAACGTCCAGCTTTTCATCGAGCTCTCACGACTCATTAATCACATATTCATGGTAATATGGTGAAAAACTTATCGTCCACTATCTTTGTGCTTTCATTTGATTGTCTTCTCTGGTTGTCATACATTGAGGCCCCTTATTGTGTTCTCTGGTCGTCATACATTTAGGCCCCGTATTGTCTTCTTTGGTCGTCATACTTTGAGGCCCCGTATTGTCTTCTCTGGTCGTCATACATTGAGGCCCCGTATTGTCTTCTCTGGTCGTCATACATTGAGGCCCCGTATTGTCTTCTCTGGTCGTCATACATTGAGGCCCCGTATTGTCTTCCTGGTCGTCATACAGTGAGGCCCCGTATTGTCTTCCTGGTCGTCATACAGTGAGGCCCCGTATTGTCTTCCCTGGTCGTCATACAGTGAGGCCCCGTATTGTCTTCCCTGGTCGTCATACAGTGAGGCCCCGTATTGTCTTCCCTGGTCGTCATACATTGAGGCCCCGTATTGTCTTCCCTGGTCGTCATACATTGAGGCCCCGTATTGTCTTCTCTGGTCGTCATACATTGAGGCCCCGTATTGTCTTCCCTGGTCGTCATACATTGAGGCCCCGTATTGTCTCTTTCTCAATCTTTTAGTTATTGAGCCCTAAACCTATCTTGATTAGATTTTTAAGTTTAATAAGGGATTTGTATTTTTGAGAAACTTGGCTCAGGCCCCAACTTTTGTCTCTGAAAACAATACATTCTGGGCCGAAAACAATGCAAATAAACACGTATGAAATCACGAGCCCACTGTCTGTTGTAACATATTTCCTCCTGACTGATTTTATACAACCGTCTGGTGTTGAAGAAAAAGTGTATATTGTCGTGGTTAAACAGTTGAGTAATGTGAGGAATGAAGGTACATGTATATCAAACTCTCATTCCAGTGGTACGCCCGTACCTACCCATAATGCCCCATGAACAGGAAATCCCCCACTCTTCTTAGTGGCCAAAGCCTATTTATATGGACCAAGTTATTAGGCTCCTTATTAAAATATGCCCTTTGTGAGAGTATAATTATGTCTTTGTCTTGCTTCTAAACTGTCTTGGTCTAGTATGTGCATCATTTTATGTTTGGTGTCATATAAAAATCCTCAAGTCCATTAACTGTCTGTGGAAAAGGACCAAGCGTTGGCATGCAGTTGTTTTCCCAATGATACACGATAAGAGCTTCCTTCATATCTGAAATATAAAGGACCAATACTATGCGTGCAGTTGTTTTCCCGATGATACACGATAAGTGCCTCCTTCATATCTGTAATATAAAGGACCAAAAGCATGCGTGTAGTTGTTTTCCTAGTGATACATGATAAGAGCCTCCTTCATATCTGTAATATAAAGGACAAATACTATGCGTGCAGTTGTTTTCCCAGTGATACATGATAAGAGCTTCCTTCATATCTGTAATATAAAGGACCAATACTATGCGTGCAGTTGTTTTCCCAGTGATACATGATAAGAGCTTCCTTCATATCTGAAATATAAAGGACCAATACTATGCGTGCAGTTGTTTTCCCGATGATACACGATAAGAGCCTCCTTCATATCTGTAATATAAAGGACCAATACTATGCGTGCAGTTGTTTTCCCGATGATACACGATAAGAGCCTCCTTCATATCTGTAATATAAAGGACCAATACTATGCGTGCAGTTGTTTTCCCAGTGATACATGATAAGAGCTTCCTTCATATCTGTAATATAATGGACCAATACTATGCGTGCAGTTGTTTTCCCAGTGATACATGATAAGAGCTTCCTTCATATCTGTAATATAAAGGACCAATACTATGCGTGCAGTTGTTTTCCCGATGATACATGATAAGAGCTTCCTTCATATCTGTAATATAAAGGACCAATACTATGCGTGCAGTTGTTTTCCCGATGATACACGATAAGAGCCTCCTTCATATCTGTAATATAAAGGACCAATACTATGCGTGCAGTTGTTTTCCCGATGATACACGATAAGAGCCTCCTTCATATCTGTAATATAAAGGACCAATACTATGCGTGCAGTTGTTTTCCCAGTGATACATGATAAGAGCTTCCTTCATATCTGTAATATAAAGGACCAATACTATGCGTGCAGTTGTTTTCCAAGTGATACATGATAAGAGCTTCCTTCATATCTGTAATATAAAGGACCAATACTATGCGTGCAGTTGTTTTCCCGATGATACACGATAAGAGCCTCCTTCATATCTGTAATATAAAGGACCAATACTATGCGTGCAGTTGTTTTCCCGATGATACACGATAAGAGCCTCCTTCAGATCTGTAATATAAAGGACCAATACTATGCGTGCAGTTGTTTTCCCGATGATACACGATAAGAGCCTCCTTCATATCTGTAATATAAAGGACCAATACTATGCGTGCAGTTGTTTTCCCGATGATACACGATAAGAGCCTCCTTCATATCTGTAATATAAAGGACCAATACTATGCGTGCAGTTGTTTTCCCGATGATACACGATAAGAGCCTCCTTCATATCTGTAATATAAAGGACCAATACTATGCGTGCAGTTGTTTTCCCAGTGATACATGATAAGAGCTTCCTTCATATCTGTAATATAAAGGACCAATACTATGCGTGCAGTTGTTTTCCCAGTGATACATGATAAGAGCTTCCTTCATATCTGTAATATAAAGGACCAATACTATGCGTGCAGTTGTTTTCCCAGTGATACATGATAAGAGCTTCCTTCATATCTGTAATATAAAGGACCAATACTATGCATGCAGTTTTTTTCCCGATGATACACGATAAGAGCTTCCTTCATATCTGTAATATAAAGGACCAATACTATGCGTGCAGTTGTTTTCCCAGTGATACATGATAAGAGCCTCCTTCATATCTGTAATATAAAGGACCAATACTATGCGTGCAGTTGTTTTCCCGATGATACATAATAAGAGCCTCCTTCATATTGTAATATAAAGGACCAATACTATGCGTGCAGTTGTTTTCCCAGTGATACACGATAAGAGCCTCCTTCATATCTGTAATATAAAGGACCAAGCGTTAGCGTGCAGTTGTTTTCCCAGTGATACAGGATAAGAGCCTCCTTCATATCTGTAATATAAAGGACCAATACTATGCGTGCAGTTGTTTTCCCAGTGATACAGGATAAGAGCTTCCTTCATATCTGTAATATATAGGACCAATACTATGCGTGCAGTTGTTTTCCCGATGATACAGGATAAGAGCCTCCTTCATATCTGTAATATAAAGGACCAATACTATGCGTGCAGATGTTTTCCCGATGATACACGATAAGAGCCTCCTTCATATCTGTAATATAAAGGACCAATACTATGCGTGCAGTTGTTTTCCCGATGATACACGATAAGAGCCTCCTTCATATCTGTAATATAAAGGACCAAGCGTTAGCGTGCAGTTGTTTTTCCCGGTGATACACGATAAGAGCCTCCTTCATATCTGTAATATAAAGGACCAAGCGTTAGCGTGCAGTTGTTTTCCCAGTGATACACGATAAGAGCCTCCTTCATATCTGTAATATAAAGGACCAAGCGTTAGCGTGCAGTTGTTTTCCCGGTGATACACGATAAGAGCCTCCTTCATATCTGTAATATAAAGGACCAATACTATGCGTGCAGTTGTTTTCCCAGTGATACACGATAAGAGCCTCCTTCATATCTGTAATATAAAGGACCAAGCGTTAGCGTTCAGTTGTTTTCCCGGTGATACACAATAAGAGCCTCCTTCATATCTGTAATATAAAGGACCAATACTATGCGTGCAGTTGTTTTCCCGATGATACACGATAAGAGCCTCCTTCATATCTGTAATATAAAGGACCAATACTATGCGTGCAGTTGTTTTCCCGGTGATACACGATAAGAGCCTCCTTCATATCTGTAATATAAAGGACCAAGCGTTAGCGTGCAGTTGTTTTCCCGGTGATACACGATAAGAGCCTCCTTCACATCTGTAATATAAAGGACCAATACTATGCGTGCAGTTGTTTTCCCATTGATACATGATAAGAGCCTCCTTCATATCTGTAATATAAAGGACCAATACTATGCGTGCAGTTGTTTTCCCTGTGATACATGATAAGAGCCTCCTTCATATCTGTAATATAAAGGACCAATACTATGCGTGCAGTTGTTTTTCCACTGATACACGATAAGAGCTTCCTTCATATCTGTAATATAAAGGACCAATACTATGCGTGCAGTTGTTTTCCCAGTGATACACGATAAGAGCTTCCTTCATATCTGTAATATAAAGGACCAATACTATGCGTGCAGTTGTTTTCCCAGTGATACATGATAACAGCCTCCTTCATATCTGTAATATAAAGGACCAATACTATGCGTGCAGTTGTTTTCCCAGTGATACATGATAAGAGCCTCCTTCATATCTGTAATATAAAGGACCAATACTATGCGTGCAGTTGTTTTCCAGTGATACATGATAAGAGCTTCCTTCATATCTGTAATATAAAGGACCAATACTATGCGTGCAGTTGTTTTCCCAATGATATACGATAAGAGCCTCCTTCATATCTGAAATATAAAGGACCAATACTATGCGTGCAATTGTTTTCCGGTGATACATGATAAGAGCCTCCTTCAGATCTGTAAAATAAAGGACTAAGCGTTAGCGTGCAGTTGTTTTCCCGATGATACATGATAAGAGCTTCCTTCATATCTGTAATATAAAGGACCAATACTATGCATGCAGTTGTTTTCCCGATGATACACAATAAGAGCCTCCTTCATATCTGTAATATAAAGGACCAATACTATGCGTGCAGTTGTTTTCCCAGTGATACATGATTAGAGCTTCCTTCATATCTGAAATATAAAGGACCAATACTATGCGTGCAGTTGTTTTCCCAGTGATACATGATAAGAGCCTCCTTCATATCTGTAATATAACTTCATATCTGTAATATAAAGGACCAATACTATGCGTGCAGTTGTTTTCCCGATGATACATGATAAGAGCTTCCTTCATATCTGTAATATAAAGGACCAATACTATGCGTGCAGTTGTTTTCCTGATGATACTCTATTAGAGTCTCCTTCAGATCTGTAAAATGAAGCACTAAGCGTTAGTGTGGAGATGTTTTCCCAGTGGTACTTTTAAAGAGTCTTTTTCCGATCTGAAATAAAGAGTAAGTGTGCATTTGTTTCCCCTTTGATACTCGATATGATTCTCCTTCAGATCTGTAAAATAATGGACCAAGTGTAAGCGTGCGGTTATTTCTCCTGTGATACTCTATAAGATTCTCCTTCAGATCTGTTGAATAAAAGGACGAAGAGTTAGCACGTAGTTGTTTTCCCTGTGATACTCGATAAGATTCTCCTTCAGACCTGTTGAATAAAAGGACGAAGAGTTAGCGTGCAGTTATTTCTCCTGTGATACTCTATAAGATTCTCCTTCAGACCTGTTGAATAAAAGGACGAAGAGTTAGCTTGCAGTTATTTCTCCTGTGATACTCGATAAGATTCTCCTTCAGACCTGTTGAATAAAAGGACGAAGAGTTAGCGCGTAGTTGTTTTCCCTGTGATACTCGATAAGATTCTCCTTCAGACCTGTTGAATAAAAGGACGAAGAGTTAGCGTGCAGTTATTTCTCCTGTGATACTCGATAAGATTCTCCTTCAGACCTGTTGAATAAAAGGACGAAGAGTTAGCTTGCAGTTATTTCTCCTGTGATACTCTATAAGATTCTCCTTCAGATCTGTTGAATAAAAGGACGAAGAGTTAGCGTGCAGTTATTTCTCCTGTGATTCTCTATAAGATTCTCCTTCAGATCTGTTGAATAAAATGACGAAGAGTTAGCGCGTAGTTGTTTTCCCTGTGATACTCGATAAGATTCTCCTTCAGACCTGTTGAATAAAAGTACGAAGAGTTAGCTTGCAGTTATTTCTCCTGTGATACTCTATAAGATTCTCCTTCAGATCTGTTGAATAAAATGACGAAGAGTTAGCGCGTAGTTGTTTTCCCTGTGATACTCTATAAGATTCTTCTTCAGACCTGTTGAATAAAAGGACGAAGAGTTAGCGTGTAGTTGTTTTCCCTGTGATACTCGATAAGATTCTCCTTCAGACCTGTTGAATAAAAGTACGAAGAGTTAGCGTGCAGTTATTTCTCCTGTGATACTCTATAAGTTTCTCCTTCAGATCTGTTGAATAAAAGGACGAAGAGTTAGCGTGCAGTTATTTCTCCTGTGATACTCTATAAGATTCTCCTTCAGATCTGTTGAATAAAAGGACGAAGAGTTAGCGTGTAGTTGTTTTCCCTGTGATACTCGATAAGATTCTCCTTCAGATCTGTTGTATAAAAGGACAAAGAGTTAGCGTGCAGTTATTTCTCCTGTGATTCTCTATAAGATTCTCCTTCAGATCTGTTGAATAAAAGGACGAAGAGTTAGCGTGCAGTTATTTCTCCTGTGATTCTCTATAAGATTCTCCTTCAGATCTGTTGAATAAAAGGACGAAGAGTTAGCGTGCAGTTATTTCTCCTGTGATTCTCTATAAGATTCTCCTTCAGATCTGTTGAATAAAAGGACAAAGAGTTAGCGTGCAGTTATTTCTCCTGTGATTCTCTATAAGATTCTCCTTCAGATCTGTTGAATAAAAGGACGAAGAGTTAGCGTGCAGTTATTTCTCCTGTGATACTCTATAAGATTCTCCTTCAGATCTGTTGAATAAAAGGACGAAGAGTTAGCGTGCAGTTATTTCTCCTGTGATTCTCTATAAGATTCTCCTTCAGATCTGTTGAATAAAAGGACGAAGAGTTAGCGTGCAGTTATTTCTCCTGTGATTCTCTATAAGATTCTCCTTCAGATCTGTTGAATAAAAGGACGAAGAGTTAGCGCGTAGTTGTTTTCCCTGTGATACTCGATAAGATTCTCCTTCAGACCTGTTGAATAAAAGGACGAAGAGTTAGCGTGCAGTTATTTCTCCTGTGATACTTTATAAGATTCTCCTTCAGATCTGTTGAATAAAAGGACGAAGAGTTAGCGTGCAGTTATTTCTCCTGTGATACTCTATAAGATTCTCCTTCAGATCTGTTGAATAAAAGGACGAAGAGTTAGCATGTAGTTGTTTTCCCTGTGATACTCTATAAGATTCTTCTTCAGATCTGTTGTATAAAAGGACGAAGAGTTAGCGTGTAGTTGTTTTCCCTGTGATACTCGATAAGATTCTCCTTCAGATCTATTGAATAAAAGGACGAAGAGTTAGCGTGTAGTTGTTTTTCCTGTGATACTCGATAAGATTCTCCTTCAGATCTGTTGAATAAAAGGACGATGAGTTAGCGTGCAGTTGTTTTCCCTGTGATACTTGATAAGATTCTCCTTCCGATCTGTTGAATAAAAGGACGAAGAGTTAGCGTGTAGTTGTTTTTCCTGTGATACTTGATAAGAGTCTCCTTCAGATCTGTTGAATAAAAGGACGAAGAGTTAGCGTGTAGTTGTTTTTCCTGTGATACTTGATAGTGTCTCCCTTAGATTTGTAAAATGAAGAACCATGAGAAAGCGTGCAGTTGTTTCCCCTGTGATTGTTGCTAGTAGTCAAGACTGGGAGGAAAGATCCAAATGCACTCTGTGACCCTTTCTTTATTCTATATAAATCTGCCATCTTGAATTGAGGGAATTTTTGAGCATGCTTGGGCATGACGGCAGGCCGGGCGCCGCCATATTAATGTCTTGAAAACGACATTTTTGTCGAAAATCCGCCATATTATAACTTAGCTTATTTGGGCTCCACCATTTTTACGTGCTTATACGGGACACGGTTATATTGGTGGGTCGGCTAGAGCAGACAAGTTTTATTATGTTTATCTATTTCCAACCATTGTGCAATCACCATTAAACTTTTTCAAAAACCTCGATCTCATTATAGTACTTTTTTAAGATAATATTTATTAAAATTGATTTCTGAGTTTGATTATTAAGTTGTAGAACAAAACAGCACTGCAATACGATTTTGTGTTTATTAGGCCTAAAAAAATTTGTTTGGTTAGGGTTACATCCTTAAAAAAAATAGGTAGGGTATGTAGGCTTTTTTTTATTTTCTATTTATTTTTTTTATTAGGTTTTATATAAGAATATAATATTCATCATTTGAGAATGGTGTTAAAGCTATCTTCTGTACAAGCATTTAAGGTTTAAACTTAATATTTAAAAGCAATTAAAAAAAACCCGAAATATTTTTTTTTTTTTTTAGTTTTTCATTTTTTTTTCAAACTGACTATAAAAACGGTAGGGGCGGCGCCTATTCCGTAGGTAGGGTCGGGTATCCCGAACCAAATGTTTTTTTTTTAGGCCTTATGATAAACGTGACTATATTATTATGAATACATAAGTATACATAATAATAAAATACAGGTATACATCATCTGGGTGCACCATATTTGATTGATTATGTCAATAGGGAATACCTCAAATATCTCTAGCATTTTAAATAAAAATTCAAACTCATAAGTGAACATATATGCAATTTGTTTATTCCATAAATTTACTTTTAAAAATCCAGAACATATTACATTCCATACGGCTTTCTCCGATAATCGTCAATGATTATTCTTTTATCGAATACAATTTTATACTCTTTATTCTCAGTTTTAGTGAGAATTTTACATAGTTTGGAGTCTCAGACTATTTTATTTTCATCTGCAACAGTGATAGAATCTACACTTGTTTTGCACGTGACCATTTTCTGAACAGTATCGAAGTTTATGTCTAATGCATTTTTGGAATATAATGTCATACTCCTCAGTTTACAAACATACAAGTTGCCTGACTTGTTTGCGTAAGCTAGTTTGAAGGCGTAATTTTTTGGACCATCGATAACAAAGCGTGTGATGATGTTGCCTGGTGTTTCATAGGTCGTATCACCGAGAAAGTCGCCTAGTGGAGGCTCCCACTGCCCTGGAGTGGTGGTAAAGACCACGGAATCTATGTCACAGTATAATAGACATTCAACGAGGGGTTGCAAGTTTTTACTTCTTGTTGATCAGAGGTCAATGTGTCTATAAACCTCGCAGGACTGTCTGTATACGTTGTTTGGGTAAGATTGGAACGTTGTCCGAATTTACCCCAAAAGGAATTGAGCACGAGTTTCCAAAGTTACCTCAGACTTGGATTTTTCTCTATCTTGTCATATTTGAAATACCCTCCTGCTGATAGTATTGTTGCAGAGCTACAGATAACTTTTTAACTTAAAGTGTATTTTCACCCTTTTGCAATCTGGTAAAGTGTATGGTACACCCTTCATTAAAGTGTAATGGAGATTTCTAAAGTGTATCGGTGTAGCGTAATGCTACTGTTCACTTAACTTTTGTTATAACTCTTTAACCCTTTCGGCGCCAAATTAATAGTCAAAAGTTCCTCTCAGCGCCAAATTATTTCCTGGAATTCTAATAGGTATCTACCAAGGTTATGAACTTGGCCATAACTTTTTTATTTATAAAGCTTTTCTCTGCATATTTTCACAGTAAATTGATTATAAATATAATTTAATTTAAACAATAGATCAAAACAAATCTGATTTTTTAAAATTTAATTACACAAAATATTTAAATAATTTCATAATAAATTAAAGAAATGTCATCAAGTTTATAAATATTTAGAGATTACATTTGTGTACATGTACATATTCTTTCTTGACTTCTTATAAAACAGAAATAATAACAAGGTTGAAATGAAAACATTTTTACATAAATAAATCTACACACATTTGTTACAACCAACACATCAAGTATTTATATATCGATATTATGGACTATGTGTCCGGCTTCATGTCTTCAGTTCTTGTGTGTGTGAAAGATTTCATGACAAGGGGCTGCACACATGGGAATGTTGCACTGTTTACACTTAAAACAAGTTTGTTTCCTACTCCATCCCAGAGTCTGTCTATCAGCTACAAACCGCACAATCTGGCCAATACTTTTTGTCTTCGAATACTCCTACAAAATGTCGATCGGTCAACCTAGCTGGAGCCTCTTGCTGGACGACCATGTTTGTTTTAAACAACTCTTTTATACCCCTCAAGTGGTCCAGTTATACTTGTTCACAAAACACTCTAGGGGAAAGCTTGTTCTCACCTGCATATTTGCAATACACAACATACCCATTTACCATTGCTACCTCCCGAGGCTGGTGATAAATTGTCATGTACCACTTTGAGCTTTTATGTGGATATGCAAATGTTCCAAGTTTTGGGTCAAGGATATCAACACCACCCATATGCTGATTGTATCTTTCAGCTACCACAGGCTTTTCTACAATCCTTTGACAACCCTCAGCTCCTCTTTGTAAATGGTGGACAGGAAATGCACTTGCTTTGTATCATGCCAAGCACACGCAACTGTGTTTGTTAACCTCATAAACACTGAGTCGTCGCCTTTGTATAGATGCAGCCGGACAGGATGCAGATCAGTTGGCATATTCTTTCTCCCAGTCTTCACTGTTCCACAGGCTCCAATTTGACGACGCTCGAGTTCATTGTACAAATTTGGTGAGGTGTAATAATTGTCAGTGAAAACCGTGTGTCCCTTATTTTCAAACCCAGAGAGTAACTGAAGGCTTATTGTTTCTGTTGTTGTGAATGGTGGATTTGGATTGATTGTCCCCTTACCACAATGTTAGAAATCTCAGGGCATAACCTGTTTTGCTTTCACATTTAAAGCAAACTGTTTCACTCCCCATTTGTATGGCTTTGATGGAAAGTCTTGTTTGAAAGAAACCCTCCCTTTGAGTTTTATTATGCTTTCATCAATAGATAGCTGGCAAGCCGGAGCATAACTGTTCATGTACGTTTGCTCACATATGTTCATCAAATGTCTAATTTTCCACAAATGGTCATAGTCTGGTTCGTTGCATGCCGGACGATCATGTTCATTATTTGCGAAATGAAGAAATGATGTGAGAATTTCGTAACGGTTTCTCGACATCACCTCAGAGAATGGAACTTTTGTAAGCCAAAATGTACCCCAATAATCTTCCAGTTCGTTCTTGCTGCATAATCCCATGCACATTTGAAGGGCCACATATGCTTTCATTTATCCAACACTAGTTTCTCCCCAATTCAAAAAACGAGAAAATGATGGTAAGTCTTTGTGTTGTCAAAATATTGTACGGCGTATCAATTGGTCTCATTCACTATAAGATCAAAGGCTTCATCTGGGAAATATAACTTGAAATAGTCTACATGCTCAAAATCTGATGTGTCAACAAGAACATCCTGTGGTGCGATGAAATCCTGAAGCCATTCGGGCTGAAATGGATCCATCCAATCGTAGTTGATCCAGTTGATATCTGGCCTCAGGTTAGCATTAACATTGCCCTGATCTGCTGGAGCTGGTGATGATGGTGGCGATGATAGAGGCGAAGGTGGAGGCGGTCATGGACTAGCCTGCCTCTTCTCTCTCCCGATCGCCATACGACCTCTCGCTCTTCCTTGTCTCCGACATCTACCTCCTCTGCGACCTCTTGTCTGTGGCTCTTCACCGTGATCTTGGTAGTTTGTGTATGAAATAAACAATGAAATAATTATACAATAAATACAAAATGAATAAAGACTCATGTATTATTATAATTTATAATTACAATTGGGAGTTTTGACAGTCAATGTAGTTACCGCATAGGTACATAAAATTTGTAATTGATATAAAACATCTGTATTATTACCATTGCCCTGATCTGCTGGAGCTGGTGATGATGGCGGCGATGATTGAGGCGAAGGTGATGGACTAGCCTGCCTCTGTCCTCTCCCAATTGCCATACAACCGCTAGCTCTATCTTGTCCCCGACCTCTACCTCGTCACAGGCTCTTCACCGTGATCTAAAATGACTAATATAAGCATACATGGTGCTCTTATGATACATGTAACTCATTTTCAGTGTTTGTTGAACAAAAATGGCAAGTGCTTTGAAGTGCAAGTAAAAGCTCATATTGTTCAGTTTGTATCCTTAAAGGAGCAACACAACATATAAACTTTGCCAAAGCAGATGTATGTCAGAGTGGTACAACTGTAGTACAAACTTCAGGGTATGATTATGCTTACCTAAGTTGTAAGACCTTAACTTATTATAAACATGCCCTTTTGGGCTTTCCGGTCTGCTTATCGAAACATTTCACTGACCCACATTAGAAGTTATCAGCAAAATATTTACCTCAGACTTAAGTTGTTGTCCTTGGCATATATATTATACAAAATAGTTACAAAAAAAGATTTAACTGTAAACTAGTTAGTGAAAAAGCTACTGACATGGACCAGTTAATAAGTGTTTGTGTGTCAAGACTTTGCAGCAAATAATTTCATTTCCTTAAAAGTATAGCGTCTGTAAAGTTTGTCAAAGTGTTAATTTAGCTGTTGTGTTACCTAAAACCATTCTGCATCATGCGAAATAAGAATTATCTCATCTGACCACTTTACAGTTCTATTATCTGAAAGAATATTACTTATACATGGTATAAGGTGAAGTAATAACTCTGTAAGGCATTGGTTCAGGTGGTTCCTTATTACCTATCTTAGGTATTGGATTTATGATGCTTTAAGACCATATAGATGGAGTGTCTTTTGTTTGGAAATAAACACTACCTAGACCATGCAGCATTAATGAAAAAGCATCATTATTCAATACTACAATACCCACAGCTTTTGCGTTCATAACATCCTTTGCAGTGTCCAGTATATAAATGTCATCATATAAAATGCCAACAGTTCATATTTAATCAACGTAAGCATCAACTTCTTCTCGTACCTGCTTTGGAAGGTGTCCAGAGGGTGTGAAACAGACCAGGACAACCAGATGACATTGTTGTTTACAATTTCACTGAACGGTTCAGTCTTACCTCCCCTGGACCCTTTCACTCGTCTTGTTGCTGGGGACCAAGTCGATGTTTTGGCCCCTTTGTACCACCTAACCTCTGTTTCCGTTGTAGATATTACATTAATACTTTTGGAAACTTGTGGCCATTCATCTGCATATTTGTCCATGTCAAGCATGGCGAAAGTGCCTGGTGTAGGTGTTGTTGTGGTGTTTGATGACTGTTTTTTACTCATTTTTCCAATTTGTACAGGCTTGTGGTTGGAAACAAATAACAAATGTGATTATCAATGAAAAAAAAATCAAGGTCAAAAATCACAATGTTTACTTGCCGTTTCTGACATCTCATATTCTGACCCGGAGTCGGAATCTTGCATAATCTGTAACAAAACATCATCTGCAGTAAGCCTCGTTGTCATTTTACCATCTGCCAATTAGTTCTGCTTCAATTTAATAAAAAAATGTTCAAAATTCTATCATTTCCATGTTTCTCCTCAGAAATTATCATACAGAGTTAACTCCCTTTATATGTCTCAAAATACACGTTTAAAACCCGGGAACAACTGAGTAAACCCAATATCTATAACAGCCCTATTGAAGTCCCCGTTTTGCGACATTGGCATGATACTTGGTACTCGCTTGTCGGCGACGTTGGTAGTGAAAGGATTAATAAAACACAATTTACCCATTTACACAAATGTAAATGTATGTAGTGATTGTATGCAGTGTACTACTTTAAGTAGCTAACATACCCGATTCCATTTGTTTATGTTCAATGAGATATAAATGAAGCAGGAATAATTTTGCTATATTGGCTTAAGAACTTTCTGCATGTTAACAGTTTTTAAAAAAAATGTTTTTATAAAATTGGGTTATTGAGAAGAATACCTTTATGTAAAAGATTTGTTCCAAGGTTGCTTTGCTGCAACAGTTGGATGACCTTTTTTATTGACTGGTGGATTTTCAGAAGAATACAAAGATCTCGGTTCAGTGCCAGTCGTGTTTCCTCTTTGGATATCCTCAAATAGAGAACGAGAGTCTGTCGAAGCAGGTGATGAATGAGCTGATGGTTACATGAGCTGATCACTGTCACCATATAGGGAAGGAGAGACTGGTATCATATTTGCAGATGATTTCAATGGAGATCTTGAAGAGGAAGAGACTGGTTATGCTGATATCACTGTTTTCCTTGGAGATAGCCTTAATGATGAGCGAGAGACTGGTTGTGGTGAAGCCAATGGTCTTTTCCATGGAGATATCTTTGTTGGTGAGGGAGAGACTGGTTTCCGTGATGCCAGTGGTCTTTTCCTTGGAGATCTCCTTACTGAAGAGGGAGAGACTGTTGTCACTGTCAGTCAACTCCGTGGAGATCTTGATGGGGAAGGAAAGACATGTGTTTTCCTTGGAGATCTCTGTGGGATTGCAAGCTCGTTGTCCAATACAGCAATTAATCTTTCCTTTTTCTTTTTCATAACTCTTTGTGCTTCCTTTTCTTTTAAAGTCTCTGCTGCTTTCTTTTGCTTCTCTAACTGAGCTCTGTTCCCTTACTACTTACATGCTCTTTTTCTGGAAAGCAATTGAAAACAAGATGGTTACAGTGTTTGACATTATAGCCAAAAGGAGCAGCAACTTTTTTCAACAGCTGGTAGTAGATATAAAAGGGTAATCCTGCGGCCATGTTTGGCGATTTCCCGCGTTAGCGGCCATGTTTGGCGATTTCCCAGCGTTAGCCGCCATATTTAGCGATATCCCGCGTAAGCGGCCATGTTTGGTGATTTCCCGCGTTAGTGGCTATATTTAACGATTGTTTGAAATCCAAGACAAATGGTCATTGTGTTTTAGTAAATCGTTAGTAGCATAAAACCTGAACTAAGATTATCAGTATTAATCTTCTTGCGATTGATATTTGCAGTCATTATTTACCGGATAATAATTATGAGTTATAACTTGACGCCATATGACTCGAACAGGAGAATGTTTAATTTCTTTTGGGATGAGAATGGAACTATGCTACCTTGGATCACCGATTTTGAAGCAATTTCTATATACGAATGGTTGCGAGATAGTCATAGACATATGATAGATTTATTAAGAAGTACCGATTTTCAAACCATAGTTGATCAGTACAATAGTCTTGGTGAATGGCAAGACCACTGTAAATGTATACCATATTTATTAACATTTTCTCAAATTAAAGACACTGAAGACTATATTCCAAGACAATAAAAAACTAACTGTATTTAAGTACCAATCATTGCATGTGTAGCTGTCAGTCGATTCATATTATTAACTGTCAGCGCAGCATCTGTAAAGTGTTCTCAAAAATTCATTAGTGTTTAAAAAAAGATGCAAAATGATTCCAGGTCAGATACGTTTTTCTAACGAGTTGCAGACATATTTGAGAGGTTTTGGTTTTGAAAATGTCTCTTGGTCACCAATAAGAAGGGAAATTACATACACACTTGGTGATAAATTTGTCATAGTTGTTAAAGAGAGACAGCGACGCGTTAAAATAATATTTAAAAAGGATCACCAAAGTTTTCAATTACCATTTGATATTTTTGAAACTCTCTGTGATATGAATGAAAGTGTTCAGTTGTTGGCTTCATTCTTACACGGACAGTCGAAATGACAACTTCAAAACTATTACAGTTTGAATATAGTTTTCCAAGCATGCTATTCTATCAAGACAGACTTAAAACATTCGACATGTGGTCACCACAAATAGAACCAAACAAGTTCCAATTATGTTCAGCAGGATTTTATTATACTGGCAGAAATGACACAGTAGTGTGTTTTTCTAGCAGTTTGCGATTGCACCAGTGGCAGAAAGGAGACGAGTCGTTGTTAGAACATAGAACACATTCTCCAAGTTGTTTATTTTTGAACATAATTGGACATAATAAAAACGATATTTCATGGCAGCATAAGGACACCCGATCTTCGTCCTCCAATGACTCATCCCGAGCACCATGGACGTGGACCAAACCTCCAACGGGTTTTCAATATGGTGATATCCCGGGATGATCTGAAAATTTAAATTTGATTTTTTTCCGTTATAAGTTTTCCGTTACCATAACAGTCTGCGAAATAACTTTTCTGATGAACTTGCCCTTTCGGGCATCTCCCTGGCAATTTTAACTTGCCCGGACCAATTTTCACTTGCCCGAATAAATTTCAAATAAAATATAAAGCAAAGATCACATCAGAGTTAAATGACAAAAGAAGAGAGAAAACAGTATCTTCTGTCATCTCGACATCATCATCATCATCATCATCATCGTCGTCTTTTTCGTCTTTTTCACCAAAGAAGTCTTTCATGACACTCGTTTCCTGAAAAATTACAAGGCACATATTTACTCATGTAACGGTATAATAATTTTCTGAAATGAAATTTCATGCAATTACCTATCAGCAACAACACAAGTTTTAGATATTTAAGTACCTGCTGTGCAATATCATCATCATCATCTATCCCTACTAGGTGCTCCGGCTCCTCATCTGTATCAGAAATGACAACTGTCGTGGAAGTTGTCGATTGAACCCTCTTTGTGGCATTCAGTCGCCTACCCTGACCAGATGCTGTACTAGTCTATCAAAATAAAAAATAAAGGCCAATAAATTGCAGCACTGAATAGTTCATACCTAACCTTGCATGATATGCAGTAACAGGATTGCAGCAAAACATTTAACGAGGGACTGGGCATTAGGGATTGTAATGGTTTAAATTCTAGAGTAGAATCAGTTTATTATATTATATATTATTTCAGCTGACTTAACATAGTTCACATAGCTATATATACTACAGTAATTAAAGAAAGGAGGTCTTACCATCCAATCAAGAATGTTATAGTTATAAGCGTCTATTGATTCGGACTGCGGAGTAAGTGTACCAGTCGATACAGACCGCGTAAAACGTCATCAAATTTAGCGACTTTTACAAAGTCGAGTAATACGTCATCAACTTTAGCGTATTTACTTTGTTTGTTGATTTTCGGATAAACGATTTCGTTCTCTTTTTTCACTTGCCCGATCGGGCAAGCAAATACGATTTTTTACTTGCCCGGCGGGATTTTTACTTGCCCCGGGCATCGGGCACATGGGTTATTTCGCAGACTGCCATAACGAATCATCATGTGAACATTGTAAACCAGAAATGTCTGTCCATACAAGTTGTTACCTTCCTTAACGAAATACACCAAAAGTTCATGAGCATATTGCCTATGCTGCTGTAAAAGGCGTGGATTAACTATTATACCTATCATTGAGTGCCAGGAAGTGCAGATAAAGCTCACGCCTCAGTATGCCTTTCAACACAATTTTACCAGTATGAAGCAAAAATTGCCTTAACTCGGTTGCTTTTCATCCGTCTAATTCATCAAGTCCTCTTGGCTTCCTTGAAAATATATTGGGGATGTATTTTTTCAACTGAATGAGCCTTAAACTTATTTCATTGACTTGGGTTGATGTCAACTTGACATCATGGCCTTTTATTCACAAATACAACAATTTCTTTGTCACCCTATGCATGTAATCAACTGAGAATGTATAGATCATGTCAATTGGCAACAGACAGAAAGGTGTGTCATTGATGTGATGTTTCTCCTGTCCCTTATTTCTAAATGATTCATCCCTTCTCATTTGTAAGTTATCAATGTCTTGATTCTACCTAACCACACCCCACGCTGGTCGCACATATCACAGCCATAGTACCCAGAATACTGCTTTGTTCCTTTAACAAAAGATTTTGCCGAGCATCACATACAATGCTGGTTAAAGTCACCAATAAAAACTCATTTTTCAAAGGCCATGCCATTTTGGGGTATTTCTGTCAGTTCATTAAAGAGGTCTGTCAAAAAATCCAAATTACGATGTTTTGACTTTCCAAATGTTAAAACAATGGGAAAAACAACAACCGGTTTGATGTTAATAGAACAAAGCACTGGCCAAAGCCTGTTACAAGTACTTTTGAATAAAGGCAAACCATCAATATTTAAAGATAAGGACAACTCTTGAATACCAGCCCTTGTTGCTTCTGAATATCTACTTAAATTTGCACATAATTGATTTTTCACACCCAAATTTAGGTAATCCATGCCAGACTTCTATTCAACTTCAACATTTCTTACAGTTTTAAGTAATGTTCTTGAATCATTTGGCAAATCTGTGTCAAAATGTGTATTGATTATTTTTAACAGCTCTGTAGCTGCTACCCCTAGTTTTTATCTATCCATTGTACAAGTTCCTTGCGTAAATTTGGTTCATCTTCAGGTTCAAAAGACTCAGAGTCAGTATAAACATAAGGTTTGTGCAAATTTTCTTCTTCACTATCATCAAGAAAATCAATGCCGTCTCCAGAACTGTTAGCTTCATCCCCTGCAAAGCTTTGATCATTTTCAACTTATAGTGAATTGCTATCATCTTCAGCTGAACTGAAACCTGGGAAACTGGCATCATTTTCAGATACCGGTAAAGACCTATTAACATCTTCTTGAAATAATCGCTTTCTTTCACGGTAAGCATGGACCCATTGCCTATTGTATTCCAAGACATCCCCATGTTTCCGTTTTTCAGCCATTGAAGCTGTTAAAAATATTTGAAATAATGTAAAACATTGCAATTTAACAAACAAGTTTAAACCCAAAATAACAATGCAATAATAAACCGGAGCTCTAGATAAGGTTTTAAGTAATCAAGATCTTTACCCGGCCACATTTCTCCCCTTTAAGAGTATATGGTCACCTTAGTGCAAGAACTCAATATCTGCTTCTATATCTATATGCAGCTATTGAGTTATTGCACTAAGGTTTGCATCTAGGCATAAACATGCTTTAAATTAGGTACCAGTTTTATTTTCACAACAAATCTGTACAGACACTCATACTGTTAAATGATGAAGGCACATCAAATTAAATGACACATGGTAAATTTATATGTTTACAGATGTAGGTTAATTGAGTAACCAGTTTGTCCTCCACCTCCTTGTCTGTCAGGAGCATACTTCAGACAGGATCCAATTGCCCCATCAGCCTAATGTTCAGTAGCAAAAATCACAGTGACACTTGCTGAAATACATAAAAATCTTGTTCAATAAAATGATATTGACTTGATATTGCTGAAAATATAGTTTTGAAATCAAATTCCACGCAACAAAATTTCTGAAGTTTTGGTTCAATATCTGATGTATTTTTTTCATTATCTCTTAATTGTTATACTTATTTCAGTGACTAGAATCTGTGATCAAAGCTATCACGGATTAAATCATTTTCAGTGAATATTTGCTTTGTTTTCCTTGAGCAGTCACTGGTTTCTATAGTACCTGGTACTCACTTTGATAATAACATAATTAAATGTTTACTGTCAAGAAGCAGATGTGACTTGGCAAGTATTACCTTGAACACCTTGAAAAAACTGCTTTTGGAAAGTCATTTTCTCCTTTTCCCTTTCACGTTTAAGCCAGGCATTACATCATCAATCATAAATCTGTCAAAGGGACTGAACAACTGTGTAATGTATTTAGTCTATTGAATGAAGGGTATAGAAGTTATTAATAAATATCCCAACCTGCCCTAAAACTTTAACCTAATTTCCATAGTCAATCAGGGGCCATAATTTGTATAAAGGATAATATGGAGTTATCTAACCTCATTATGTAATGGCCCTGAACAACTGTATGAAGTATTAAGTCAATTGAATGAAGGGTATTGAAGTTATAACTGAAAATCCCAACTTGCCCTAAAACTTAAACCTTCCTTAAAACTTAAACCTAAGTTCCTAAGTCAATCAGGGGCCATAACTTGTGTTAAGGATAATATGGAGTTAAGGATAATATGGAGTTATGTAACCTCATTGTTGGATGGTCCTGAACAGCTGTGTGAAGTATTAAGTCAATTGAATGAAGGGTATAGAAGTTATTAATAAATATCCCAACCTGCCCTAAAACTTTAACCTAAGTTCCATAGTCAATCAGGGGCCATAATTTGTATAAAGGATAATATGGAGTTATCTAACCTCATTATGTGATGCCCCTAAACAACTGTGTGAAGTATAAAGTGAATTGAATGAATGGTATTGAAGTTATAAGTGAAAATCCCAACTTGCCCTAAAACTTTAACCGGACACCAACGCTGGGGCAAGTAGTAAAGCCCTCCTTATTTTTCGAATAGTCAAAGCTAAAAACAAGTCATAAAAATTCTTTAATTGCATATTGTCACGTTAACAGTGCCTTTGACCTCAGGAATCAAAGCGAAGGTTTTTATAAATGCGTCTTAAATACCCACTAAGATAATATTTTCAACTATAACTAATGATATTGAACAGAATCAGAGAGTTTGCGCCCGACAACTGTGACACAACAGTCCGTTCATCAACATACATGATTCTTATTTCTGACCAACTTGCGACTTTTCCTAGTCTAATATTGTTAATTTTGGTGCGGATCATGGCCTCGGATCTAGAGGCCAAAGCTTGATACTTTTTTGTGCATTCCTTATTTCTTTTGTTGATACATTTTTCTTGTTTTCAATTTTGCTCCCGAATGCCCTCTTTACTGCTTCATTTTCTTCTGACGACCATCTCTTTCGCTTGATACCTAAATCAATGAATTGTTTAACATATAAAGGGGTAAAAGACACCAATCGAACAGAGGATTAAATCTTGGCTATGATGATAACCGACAAATTGTTTCAGTATGAGTTTGAACCTTTAAACTATATGGTTATATCTTGGGAACCAAAACCTAAGCTGTATCATTCCATTCCATGACATTGGGAGATATGGAGCTGATTGTTGGGGTTGGGTCTATGATGTGAACATTTTACCAACTCAGCTCGAGCCTTTAACCTTAAACTGTGTACATTCTCGACTTTCCAATAGACCATAATCCTTTGCGGCCGGGTGACTTCGGTTTATTTTCGGGTTATAACGAAGTATAATAACAGCGATAAATACAGACTTATTATCATTCCAGGTTTGTTATAATTTATTTATTTTGATTAGATTTGTCATTTTAATGAGTTTATATTACATTATTGTGATATTATTTGAATGTCATGAGTTATAAATCGCTTGACTGTTTACCTGGACAGTTAGTTCTGGTGGGTGGGGTAGATGGTTCAGAAAAGACTGCGGTTACTATTCTTATTGGAGTATTATTAACAACAAATAATTATCATCTATTCTTAAACATTTGTTTTGAAAATTTACACAAATAATATATTAGTCTGTTTTACTATCTGACTGTCATAATCTATAATGAGAAATCTATACATTACCAGGTATAACTACTGTATGTAATAGTCTTATGAATGAACATATATAAATCATCATCAATATAGATTATGATATTTATACTGCTTGGTGTATTTTATTACTATGTAATAAACATTTTACTTAGAAAGAGTAATTAGGCCTAAAAAAAGGTTTGTTTCTGGTTACATGCCCAAATAATATTGGGTCGGTAGGTGGGTTTTTTTTTTCTGGCAATCAACTTCAACATCTTCTTTTCTGCCATGTAACTCATCGAAAAGGTATTTTATAGGTTCTACACACTTTATTTGTTTGAATCCCAATGCACAATGAGTGCGAGGGTATACATTTACTGCAATCAGGCATGTTAATTTCGTCGCCATTCCGGTCTACTCAAGGGGCATTTTGTTGTCAGGAAAAAAAGGTGGTGTCTATATAACATCCGATATTGTGCGAAAATGACACGCCTACAAATTTAAATATGTAAATGAGGCGGCGGCTACGTGCCACTAAGTTTATTACATAGGTTATGTTAGACTATACTTAATGTTATTTAGAATATTGATCATTCGGTGTCGTTAATTTTTATTTTTATGTTTTTGTAACCTGACCATGACCACAATGTATATATGGGTATTAACTAGATTAATAAATAACTAGAGAATGACGTTATCAGAATAGATTACTTGGAAACAAACATAATTAGTATTTAGTTAATTCAGCGCGAGGTTGTTTTTCTGAAATGCATTTTGTGAAAAGGGTTTTTAAACAAAGTTACTTTGAAATAAATTATGAATCAGAAATGGGCAACGCTTTCGACACAATCTATATACCGGGGTTATACTTAATGATATAATATCCGCACCGATTCTTACCGGCGTCTTTCTGTAAAGCCATATACTAAGGTTATAGGGATCGCAATATATCGGATGTTCCCTAAGAATACTCTCGCGACTCTCTGTCAACCCATATACTAGGCATATAGCAATCGCAATATATCGGATATTCCTTAAGAATACTTCCCGCGTCTCTCTGTCAACCCATATACTAGGCATATAAGGATCGCAATATATCGGATGTTCCCTAATAATACTCCCCGCGTCTCTCGGTAAACCCATATACTAGGCATATAAGGATCGCAATATATCGGATGTTCCTTAAGTATACTCCCCGCGTCTCCCTGTAAACCCATATACTAGGCATATAAGGATCGCAATATAACAGATGTTCCTTAGGAATACTCCCCGCGTCTCTCTGTCAACCCATAAACTAGGCATATAAGGATCGCAATATATCGGATATTCCCTAAGAATACTCCCCGCATCTCCCTGTAAACCAATACACTGAGTTTATAAGGATCGCAATATATTGGATGTTCCCTAAGAATACGTCCCTCGTCTCTCTGTCAACCCCTATACTAGGCATATAAGGATCGCAATATATCGGATGTTCCTTAAGTCAATAAGTGGTAAACCAGTTGTAAAATGAAAAGATTTGCACTGACACATGCACCTGCCTAAATAAAATCCTAGTATAAAAAAACACTTCTGTATTAATTATTATGCCCCCCAAAAAACAAACCTTGTTTTCTTTTCCAACTTCGTTTCTTACGCATCTTGAGAGAGCCATGCAAGAACACTGAGGGTCTCCTCCCTCTAATGGTGGGCCGAAGAAAAAGACTGGGCCGGGATTCGAGATGCCAGCTTCCTATGAACCGATAGGAGATCAACATAGATGTCTTCATAGTCAGCTGCGTCCCGTACCAAAAACAGCATATTTCTAATAGAGGCAGCCAAAGTTTTCCATGTGGATGCTGTGGCCACAGGTTTTTTTTGTTTATTATGCCACCACTGCACATGCTCAGAGTTGCCTTCCTCTTTACAGAAACATTTGCAGATGCAGGTGAGTCACCAGAGGCATGGTCATGAACTTGACCTTCAACAAGCATATCACTGTCACAACACAAATGTGGGGAATTAATAAAATCCTCTGACAGTGTGTGCCAACTGTTGCCAGGAATGTTGATCATAACATGCAACATGTGCAAGCCAGTGTGTATTTAGCCAGTCTTTACAGCTGCAGCAAGGCAGAGCTTGTCCCAAGTCAACAGTATAAACACTGTCAGAATCATAGCTGGTGACCTTGAACTTTCTTGGTCCTACTACCTCGGCACTTCCATGATGCATCTCCTGGTCAAATTCCTCTACGGATGCAAAAGCATCCACCATTTCCCTTAGCTCATGAAGAGCTAAGGACACAGATTTATTTTTACGTGTATCACTAATATGAACATAGGTTACCCCCCTAAAGGAGGTAGCCGCCATTTTTTCCCCTGCCCCACATTCATCATTTATTTGTTGTCTTGACGTACTGGTGCCATTTTGATCAAAGCGAATGATGATGTGAAGAGATGAGGGTGTTTATAGGATTTTTGAAAAGCATCAGCAAGGGGCAATCATTTTGACATATGCCAATACATTCGATACTGTAACCTCTTAAACAGACTCATGCTCATTCACAGAAGGGGTTGCCACGAAAAAATCCACAAAAAACATGGTTATGATAAGAAATCTTACCCCCTTTGCTGGGGAAATATCCTCATACGTGGGAGCAGTTGACTGCAATACACAATGTATATTCAAAGTGTGATGGTGTGTGTGGTAATATACAGAAATAAAATAAATGAATAATAATTGCAGAAAAGATACCAAGTAAAATATTTCTGATAAGCAAGCATCATAAGTGAGCTTTAAGTTCATCTCTATCAAGTAGACATTAGGTTGTACAATAGAATACCTCAAATAATTAAAGTATATGAAAAGAAATGTAAAAAAACTTACCGGATGCATCTCCTGGTCAAATTCCTCTACGGATGCAAAAGCATTCACCATTTCCCTTAGCTCATGAAGAGCTAAGGACACAGATTTATTTTTACGTGTATCACTAATATGAACATAGGTGGGTACCCTAAAGGAGGTAGCCGCCATTTTTTTCCCCTGCCCCACATTCATCATTAATTTGTTGTCTTGACGTACTGGTGCCATTTTGATCAAAACGAATGATGATGTGAAGAGATGAGGGTATTTATAGAATTGTTGAAAAGCATCAGCAAGGGGCAATCATTTTGACATATGCCTATACATTTGATACTGTTACCTCTTAAACAGACTCATGCTCATTCACAGAAGGGGTTGCCACGAAAACCCCCCACAAAAACATGGTTATGATAAGAAATCTTACCCCCTTTGCTGGGGAAATATCCTCATACGTGGGAGCAGTTGACTGCAATACATATATGTATATTCAAAGTGTGATGGTGTGTGTGGTAATATACAGAAATAAAATAAATGAATAATAATTGCAGAAAAGATACCAAGTAAAATATTTCTGATAAGCAAGCATCATAAGTGAGCTTTAAGTTCATCTCTATCAAGTAGACATTAGGTTGTACAATAGAATACCTCAAATAATTAAAGTATATGAAAAGAAATGTAAAAAAACTTACCGGATGCATCTCCTGGTCAAATTCCTCTACGGATGCAAAAGCATCCACCATTTCCCTTAGCTCATGAAGAGCTAAGGACACAGATTTATTTTTACGTGTATCACTAATATGAACATAGGTTACACCCCTAAAGGAGGTAGTCGCCATTTTTTTCCCCTGCCCCACATTAATCATTAATTTGTTGTCTTGACGTACTGGTGCCATTTTGATCAAAACGAATGATGATGTGAAGAGATGAGGATATTTATAGAATTGTTGAAAAGCATCAGCAAGGGGCAATCATTTTGACATATGCCAATACATTCGATACTGTAACCTCTTAAACAGACTCATGCTCATTCACAGTAGGGGTTGCCACACAAAAATAACAAAAAACATGGTTATGATGAGAAATCTTATCCCCTGCCCCACATTCATCATTAATTTGTTGTCTTGACGTACAAAGAACACTTTGTGTTTTCTAGCATAGATCTAACTACCCTTATGAAAATCGCGAGCTAGAAGACAAGCTTGTCAAGGGATCGTACGATCAACTTCCCAATCTAGTTCGCGAGCAAGCGCGCCCGAGCTTTAAGCTAGTACAGGGTGGTAATTGAAACAAATACGAGCTCGTACGTGTTCGTTTAAGCTCGTACACGCTCAAAATTAATATAGTACAATCTTAAAAACAAGATCGTACAAGCTCGTCACGGGCAGTTTTACGAGCTTATATGAGCAATATTACGAGCTTGATAAGCTCGTTACAATGCACTTCGCTAGCTTGTGCAAGCTCGTAACGAGCAATTTTGCGAGCTCGTACCGGGCAATTTTATGAGCTTGTGTAAGCACGTTACGAGCATTTTTGCGAGCAATTAAGCAAGCTCAGGTAATCTTATAATGTGCAACTGAAGATGGGTCCTGATTTTAGCATCCTAATCAAATACCTGTATAAATAATTCAACTGATCATATTATGTAATTTCATCTCTATAATTCTAACATTTTTTTTAAATCATCTCAAATGTTCACCAAAACACACAGCACGTTTTGAGGCACAATGGTCATTAATGATGACAATCACTTAGGTCAATGGTGCAAGCCACACTTCATTTCCATTAAGATAAGAGATTAGACGCCTCATTTCCTACACTAAGCAGCTCTTGATTCAGACATAGTTACATTCATGGTATCAAAAGTCAGGAATGAATTTGTAAGCATTGAAATCTGTATCTGCCACATATCTTAACCACTTGCAGGATTTGGAATTCTTCATCACAAACTATCACAATAACACTTGCAAAGCACAGGATTCAGGCAAGTGTCGCAAATGTCTTGGTTCACTCAAATGTGTTATCCCCAAGTTCTATGTCCACCTCCAATTCTGTGTTTACTCCATATCCTTTTAGCACCATCACTGCTGTTGAAATGCTTAGGCAAAAATGTCAATCACAGGAAGATATTGATAAGTTTGTATGATTCAAGGAAATGTGTGAAAGGTCAATACCACAATTCAAGGTTAAATAGATAAGACTCAAATATCTTATCAGCTCCATATCTAATTAACCCCTTCATGGATTTTAAAAGGTTTTGGCCCAATGAGCAACTACAAGCATGAGTACTTAATGTACATATCTATAGAGGGACCAGCCTTTTTTAAGGGGTATTACAGTCAGTCCATAGTGAAAGTTTAATTTAATAAATGGAATAATTTGAAAATTAATTTTATGCTGACAAATAGCGCCTAGCAGTTCCACATTTGCTATTTATGGTAGCATTGAGTTCCTATCTGCAGCGTGCCGCTTCCTCTGGTGTGCACACAGAGTTGACAAATTCTGAAAAGTAAAATCCAACTAATAATAATTTATCTCCAGTTATATTCCGTTTAACCCTTTTCTTCTTACACACTCTTTTCAACACATGTGTTGGAAGTGACTATTGAAAAAAGTGTAAGAAATGGAGCATTTGCTCACAATGCTCCATTCTCCACAATGATTTCAATGTCATTCAAAGTCATTTCTGTCTGTTGTAAAAGCTTCTTAGATTCCTAAACTGCCATTGTGAAAAGATCTAAACAAAACTAGAAAATATGTCCATAGTTTTTTACCTGACGGAAGTTATTAAAACTATGCAAGCTTCTATGCAACCTGTGTAACAAATTATTGGCTCAAATAAAACCAAACTAGAAATTGTATCAATGGGACAAAGATGCACCCACTAGCGTTTTGTCGAAAATGTCTTTTTTACCACAAAATCAAGGCCCATAACTGTAAATATTATTTTTTGACAGATGAAAATTCTCAGATGCACAAGTTCACAACCTGAATAATATTCATGAACTTGGAAGTTTCAAGTCTGTAGTTCACACGTTTTTAGAGTTACAGTGCCTGACGCAAACAAGTACTGACAGACGTGCTATCTAAAGAGAGTGTAGGATGATATCCCCCCGGATGATTGCCCCCCAGACATTAGCCCCTAGGACCATATCCCCCCCGGATGATAGCCCCCCTGCATATCTATATAAATGACTTTACATATATACACTCTTTTAAATTTGCATTTGGATTGAACTAAAACATCTTCAAAAGAAATAAAACATATAATGTCATTATCGCATTAAGGATTATCACCCTATTAAATAATTAAAGGTCAATGCAAATGATAATTAAAGGTGAGAAATTACTGATCAAAGATCATTAAATAAGTGCTTAGTCAACAAATAACAGAGAAAACAATTAACTTTTAAAATAATAAATGTTTCATTGTAAAATCACATGCTTTTTCCGTTTATTTTTCACTATTCATGATTTTTTTTTCATTGATTTATGCCTTCGGGTTGTTTCATTTTATAATAAAAATCATTGTTTTGCAAATTTGCTTAAATAAACTGGTTATAATATGCATTTTAATATTAGGGGGATATCGTCCGTTTTTTCACTAAGGCGGGCGGGCTATCTTCCGGGAGGGCTATGGTCCTAGGGGCTAATGTCGGGGGGGGGGGGGCAATCATCCGGGGGGGATATTATCCGTACCTCATCTAAAGAGAACAAGGGGCCATTTCCACTGTTTTATAGTATAACAAAATTCATTCAACTTTAAAAATCTTATGTTGACCTCAGCCAAATTTATTAACCTTTTTCTTCACAGGAGCACCTATTAATTTCACTGTAATGGATGGGTATTTAAACAAAGGGTTGGCAATTAAAGATTTCCTCATACCAAATAAATGCTCTATTACATACAATGGTGCTAGTTGAAACTGCTGAATTATAAAAAAAATAATTAAAATAGCATTTTGATTTGACCAATACATTCATTGTTTTATATTTCTTTTCAGCTTTTATGGTCAAATCTTAAAATAGCTTGTAGAAGAAAGGGTTAAATAGACATGGCAAACAAATAAATTCTATTTGCCTAATCTTTCTAACTACTTTATAGAATATGTACCTTGAATAGCATTGCGGACTTCAGCCGGCACAGCTGCTGTAGCATGCCCAGATTTGTTGTTGTAGGCCTTTCTTGCTTCGACTGCCGACATGCCCGCAAGGGTGCTCTGGTCAAACAGCATGTCTAATATGCGTATGGCCACCTTGCTGGATTCAGTAAAGCCCCCAATTGAGAGGCTCGCCTTCTGGGAACGGGTAAGAAAGACCTCTCTGCCCGGCATCAGTTCCTCCTTACGTTCACCTGATCTCTGAAATGACATGAAAATCCTTTTCAATTAATTATCTAAATGTACTTTTAAGAGTCATTTATAAAACAATGCTTACACATCCCTAAATTTGAATTGAAAAAGCAGACCAATTGCATGTTAACATATGTAAGGGCTGCCATGCAACAGACAAAAATACCATAATAAAATACAACAATTAATAAAAGCAAGTATTTTTTCCTTATTTCATAAGCAAATTCTTCTATTCATTAACCATTTCCTCAACAGAGATGTTATCATCTCTGTAACTAGGCACCAATGAAAATATTGCAGGAAATGGAGTTAATGTCTCTTGGTAAATTGTTAAGAAAATATGGCCAGAATTTTTGTCTTCTTTTATATGGGTCACAGGTCATGCCTTAAGGTCATAGTGACCTAGTTTTCCATAATGTTGAGATTATCTTGCAGTAGTTATAAGCCTTGTATCATGACATCATCTTGTGTCAGATTATACTTATGGTTACTGGTGAACTCCATTCCTGGTTAACAGGTTTTGGACTGGATGTTGTTGGATCAGAGTCAGGCATTTGGGGAAGACTGGTGTGGCAGGGTATTTGAGTACACTCCATTTCATCAAGTGATCCAAGAGGCGAACTGTTCTGAGGCCTACTTGGAGGCGAACTGTATTGGGGCCTACTTGGAGGAGAACTGTATTGGGGCCTACTTGGAGGCAAACTGTACTGGGGCCTACTTAGAGGCGGAGGACTGCTGGCTCAGACTTTGTCTGCAATTGTATTTTTCAAAAATATGCATGAATAGGCAATATATAGCATCATGAATGTAAGAATATTAGAAAGAAAAAAAGTTAATTTTATAAGATCACAACATCCAAAACTAACAAGAGCATCCAATATTAGACAAGTCCAAAAAGGGGCATAACTAAGAAAATGGTAAAGCCAGAGTTATGTGACTTTGCATAGAGAAAGACCTGTGCATTACACAGTAGGAACATGTGTACCAAGATTCATTTAAAAATGTTAAACTTTATTTTGAGCTATGAGATATGGTTAAAAGTCTTAATACAATAACTCGACTATTTTAAAGGTACAAGCTAAATATCTTGTTAAGAGAGCCGGCCCTATATCACTCATCAACGTTACAATGATTTTACATATCAATTTCAATAAAGATAATTGAACTCTTTTCCTAGTGCAGTGCCAAATGACACCCAGGTGTCTTGATTTGAACAATTTAACAATTTGCTTAATGCCAAATGTACATACTTTTGTGACAGAATTCTGTCAGACATCCCGAGTGAGTTCAGAATGTTGTCGTCCGGCTCATCGTTCTTTTCTGCGTTGAGATAATCAGTAATCTTTAGTTCCTGTACCTCAGAAATTCTCCTTTTGTTGAACAGCACAATTCTTACCAGAGTTAGTTGGGCAATCTTTTTCCAAGCAGTATCATTTGGGCTTTGTATGTCAATGTTCTTTTTAAGTTCATTTTTAAGAAAAGACGAGAGTATCAATAAGTCTTCTGTTAAAGGCAATTTAGGCGCCTTGTTCAGTTGTTTCAGCCTTGCCTGCGTTTGGCAACACTGGAAACCCAACTGTTTCAGTGCGTCTGATATAGTGTCTGGAAGTTTTGTGCTTCTGTTTGTGCACTCATCGATCCTTCTACTATATCAAGGCTGTTTTTAATAAGGAAATTTGTTTAAGATAATGCCCCAAAACAAGGGCGTTTTGGGGTGATTGGGTTTTCAAAGACAGCGATTTTGTAGCCTCTACAACATGAAAGAAATTCTGAGGCGAAATGTATTCAGCCATGGACTGCTGCCCATGTGTTGAGCAGCCGCCCGACAGTGCATACTTTAGTTCGCACATTGTCAACATCTTTTAGTCGTTGCTCGCTTTTGTCCCCAAGTCGGCATAATAATGACTTGGCAAACTCTCGGATAATTTGATCATTTTTGCATAAATTTTGAATGCCAGGATTAGCACTCGTTTCCTTCATGCCACCAAACATTTGTTCTAGCTTGGCATCCTCATGTGATATATTTTGAATAAAAGGAGCAATCATTGTTCGTGCGTCACGTACGCAATTAGTTGACGGCTGAGTTTGTTTTGGTCTTAATTTGCAAGACTGTTGTTGCAACCATAGCGAGTCTTCAAAATAAAAACCCAAACAAAATTCACACGGCAAGAATTTGTAGGATTCGTATTTCTGTTTGTTTAACGCGGCGGGTCTTCTTGCCACTATTAATTCCCCAGTTCCGTTTTGATGGTATGAAAAATTAAATATTTTAATTGAAACATGTTATATTATATGTTGTGATTAAAATTTGTAATAATTGACGCAATTTAAAATGTATTGGCTTTTTTCATAGTTGTGACAGACTGCCCACCTATCTGTTCCATTTCTCTGTAAAACATCCGTAATGTTGTATAAGGAGTTATACTAGTATATGCTATCCTTGCGAATGTATACTTTTTTATTCATATTAATTTAAGCTAGATTGTGAAACAAGTTCTTGCAACTCAGTCCGCTTACTGGAGGGAAAAATCCCCCCCCCCCCAGTTCTAGGCGCTGTGGTATTTGGTGGGGTTCGAACCAACGCCCGATGAGTAACGTTTGATTACAAGTCGGACATCTTAACCTCTCGGCCACCGCGCCCCACATACTCGTTCTTCATAAATAAAAAAATATATTGTATGTAAAACATTGTGAAAAATGGTTATGGGTTGTTCACAGATATTTTGATAATTCACAAAAATAATAATAATTTTAAAAATATAAGATAACATGCCAGTTTTTATCTTCAAAATCTTCAAAGACTAATTGTTGGAATTTTAAAACTCAAAAGATAGTTTGTATCATGAAAATCGTGTAATTTGATTTTTTTATACAACCACATGAACCACATGAAATGTTCTGGATGTTACACTAAATTATTTGACAGTGGTTGTTAGGGTTGAGCATTTATTTCTGATGCTTGTATATATATGTCTTGGATGTGCTAAGTAACTTGATTTTTGATGTTATTGTGTGCATGGTCTTTAGTTTACAGTATCAAAGTTATGTTTGACATTTTAGCGTTGTGGATGTTACTTATTTTTATGTATATTTAATAAAACAAAATCAATATCTTACTAACAAATTAATAAAAAACATTTTGGAGTTCAGTGCAATCACATTGAACACTCTTCAGAATTTTGTATTCTACAAAACTCACATATAAGAAAAGAAGTTTTTCCATGTTAAAATGTGGATGTTACTTTTTGACATTTGACGAGTAACATCCACAACTGTGGAAAGTAACATCTGCAATAATCTGAAAATCTTTATGAAACTTGTGGTTTGTATGTAATAAATTTTAGAACAATAGAATATATGTTTTTGTTCTCTAATTTCTTTCAGTGGTAAATCCAAAGTCTTGAATTGAATGTGAACTATCACAAAAGGCTAGACAGGATTTGTATTGTGATGCGCAGCCATCACAGAACTGTATTTGTTTCACAATGTCTAATGATCTTACATTTATCAGATGTTCATTTGTTTTCTTCACAAAGCAGTTAACTGCACGATGATCATGTTTAAGATCATCAGATATAAACAGTAAAGTTTCTTGAATGGTGGTTTCACAGTTGTCCATCTCACATTTGTAGTAACAAACAATTGGATGAATCGTAGCCTGGTTGTGAGCCCAGTGAGCACTTTGGATTTCCATCTGCGAAATGCACGCATAGTTTTCCGCGAAGTCCAGGTTCAACACAACCCATCCTGGAGGCACTTTGGTGATCAGGTTAGAGAATTGCTTCTGCTGCCATCTTGCAACAAACAGGTGTTTGGCAAGAGTGTCAAGATGGTCAGCTAGTTGTGTAACTAGAGAATTTAAAGATTCCTTCTTCTTTACCATCATGACACGCACTTTATTTTTACCATTTATTTGAACTCCCTGTTGGCGCTCCCATACTGTATAAACAACTGGTTCATGGCCATGTTCAGAGAGTAATGGGGCAAAGTGACCCACAATTTTATCCTTTCCACATTCATGACATTCTCTGTCTATACAGCATTTATTTTGAAACTGTTGCCTGTCTTCCTTGTCACAAAGTGTTATGTTTACTGCATGGTAGCGATCTGCAACCTTGCACTCCTGCTTCTTGTATTTGTGTAAGGAATCATTAAGTGCTTTTAACTTAAGGTCTACATTTGTGCAGTACTCACAGAGGCAGCTGTACCATGGCTGTTTGGTAAACGTTTGGATATTTTGAGGGTTTTTTTTTTGCAAATGTGGAAAAGGCTAGTGGACCCCCAGATTCCTTATACTCTGTAAATAGAGACTTTAATGGGCGATCAAGAATTCGTCTTTCTTCTGGCTCCTTCTCTTTACTGATTTTGTATCAGGTACAGGAATACTGCTATTTTGGAAAAAAATGTGTGTTTCTTCTTCCCGGTTCTTTTCAAGTTTTGACTTCCTTGTGTTTTCTGTAGCTGAAGCCCTACTCAAGCTGGACACTGGAATTCCTAGGTTTAAAGACGTTGTTTTCAGCATTCTGTATTTTTTAAGAACTTTCAGACCTGGAAGCAGGGTCTTTCTCGTCTTCTTATTTTTCATCTTCTCCTTGAGTATCTCTACTATCAAATTGTTACACCTGTCAGTATTGGTTCTTAATAATCCTCTGTCTGTCATTGCCTTCCTTTTCCTGGGGGATGCGATCAGTATCATATTCATTGTTTCGGCGAAAGTGTCTGGTTTTTTTGGGAGCTTTGCCCGTTGGATGGTCTTTGTCAAGTTTACTTTACTTTCTGAAATACTGTTAATGCATGATTTCTGATTTCTTTTCACTTTTACATTCATTCTGTCTTTTTCTTTCTTCCGTCTGATCTTTTGAGATGTTCTTCTTTCTCTACATGATTTCTGCTTTTGTCTCCAGTATTTTCTTTTTTTCTCTGTTTCTTTCCTTGTCAGTATTTTCGCTTTGGAACGTGCTTGTGTCGTCGTTAAACCTGCAACAGAACTTTGACATAAGTTTAAGTATGACCTTGACGGTATAGATCTGAGTCATGCCTGCAACACATTTGCGACTGTTAACTGAATATTTATGTGAATGAATTGTGAAAATAGGAGAAAAAATGACAAAGTTATAGGCATGACAAGACAAAAATTTTTTTTTTTAATTAAACCTTTCAGAGTGGCCTTGACCTTTAAGTTAAAAGATATGGGTATTGTGCACGATTCACCTGCTTGAGTTCAGCGCTCTAGATAAGGATTGAGTAAATGAGTAACGGTACTCCACATCTGTTTTTAAAAAGGAGTAACGCAAAAACTTTGGAGTATCGGTACTCGTGTCAAAAACAAAAAAAGCGGTAACACGTACACTTATTGACAATAATCAATTAATAAGATGGTTTTTTTTATAGATCTTCACAATTATAAGTAAGTGTATGATACAGTGTGGCTTATATTACTTCCCTTCTTAGATTTCTATCTAGGTTTAAAGTCAGTCAAAAGCCTTTTTTTTCGTAACTTACATCCAGGGATATAGATACTTCCAATCATCAAGTGTATCTTGTTCACATTCTGCCCATCGCAATTCTATTTCTGAGAACACGCATCATTAATTAATGCGTAAAGCAATGGAATTATAATAAGATATGCTAACGCACAGTCAATTGTACCTCAGTGATTTTTAAGTAGTTAAATAAAGTGGTAAATTATGCGCCGAAACTTTCTTTGTGGATTTTCTAACTGCCATTTTTGTTATTTTTTTATACACAGACAGGATCAGTTTATCGCTTTTAATTTAATCGTTGATAATTTTAAACCAGTCGGAGTAGCAGTGATCTCCCCTGAAGTGGTTAACATTTACTTAATTTGCGGAATTTCAGAACGCAGGTACGCCGAGAAACAAAAAGATATGCGTAAACCGTCACTTTACGAGTGACATTGACCTAGAATATATAGGTCTGAGTCATTTACATGACACTCCCCCAGGTTGTTTGAGTGGAAAACAGTTAAAAATAGCATTAAGATGTAATTTTGATTGTTTTGCACTATACTCAAGTTATAACCATAACATTATTTTATTGAAATACCTTGGAGCTTTTTGTTTTCACGGAACTTTTTCTGTCTGGCTCTGTTTGCAGCTCGTGCCCTCTCCCTTTCCTCATCTGTCATAATCTTTGTCTTTCTATTAAGTCGCTGTCTGCGAGCATCTTCTTTCTTGAAGTCATTGTACTTTTCTGGATATCTTTTTAAAGAATCTCTCCATCTGAAATTTTTCACACACCAATCTTTACATCATAAAGCTAATATACACACACACACCCCAATTCAGTAGATGACAGGACATCACATTTATCCAAACACTTATTATGTCTATATTGAGACTATTAAAAAGCCCGGATTGCATGGTTAAGTAATTTGGTCATCATCATACGACTGTAAAAATATTGAAAAAAAACAAAACTCAAACCTTTGTGAACGTTCGGCTGAAGTTAATGCTTTTTGTGGTTCAATGTGTTTTGGTTTCAGCTGCCTTAACGTCATCCCTGGAGAAGAATCCTAAAAAAATCAAATACATCATATATACATAGTATATACTATACATAGTAACATTAGAAAAGTGCAAACAAAAAAGTTTTAAAGCATTCAAATAGACCTAGGTACTTGGGAAATATAATCAGGTCAAACATTTGAGTCATGACTTTTTATGAATAAAACTTAAGTTAGAACTCTCATTTTACAAATCAACATATTGCTTTTATCTAGAGATGGGCATGAATATTCGGATAATTGAAAATTGACTGAATATTTGATATAAATATTGAATACGAATATTTGAAGAAAAAAATGTAATGAAATATATCCTTAATTTATTTCGAATATCAAAAACAAATATTTAAGTAAAAAAAATCGGTATGAGTGCCCTTCTCTACTTTTTTCTTTTCACCATGTAATATTTCCTTTATTATAACATCAAACCGTGCGCTCATTAACTTGCCAGTTAGAATCATTTATTATAATCTCAGTACAGGGTATTATATTCCAAAACCAAAAATGTAAAATGTTCTACTTTGTCAAACAGTAACATCCACAACAAACAATCAGTTATATAAGCTAGTGGTGGATACAGAAAATATTGCTAAAGCTTTTCTGTTTTGTTTTACCACTATATCGAGTATCTTTATATTGTATTAATTAGTTTACCATTCTTCAGTTCAAAATCTGTAATCAGTTGTGGATGTTACATCATTATGCTAAAATCATGTCAAAGCTAACATCCAAAATACAAAAACACAAAAAAAATCAAATCAATATGTTAACACAAACAAAAATAGAACAGCTAATTAATCTTTTTTCTTTAAATTCTCAATCTGATAATAATATCTATAAATAGTTTGCAATTCAATATATATACAAACTTATGTTTTGGATGTTACATTTTAATGTAAAAATCATGTCAATGATAACATCCACAACATGCATACAATGTCCAAGTGTAACATCAAAAACACAAAATCAGATAAAGCAGGTGGCAGTCTATCCTAAAAAATAAAACTCTAGCTAATTTTTACTTTCTTTATTTTCCCTACATTTACAAGTCAATATATGTCAGCTTCAGTTTTGGATGATACATTATGATATTTTTTTTTAGGTCATGACTAACATCCACAACATAAATGTGGTGTCAAAGTGTAACATCCAATATATTAAGAATTTTTTGAATGCTGCTTTAACACACAGACTGCTGAAAAAAATCGAAAGCCCAATATTGAATATCAATGAAGCTGTTATTATCAGCATAATCGCATTATAATTTAAATTACCATCGATCTAACAATAGATATACGGATGTTACGATATGACACAATAATTTTGTCAAAACATAACAACCAAAACAAACAATCGTGTCAAAAAGTCCAATGAGACGGTTTCATTTTCGCCCTTCATCGACGTCAAATCACACACTAGTTTTAATCATTTATGATAATAATAAGCTTTTATTATTTGTATATATGTGGGAGATTGCATTGACGCCAACAATGGATAATTACTTACCAACAATACAACTGTTTTGGACGTTACTTTCATGTTTTGATTGACCGACAGCACACTTCACGCCATTACAGCTTTCCAGAATATGTGTACACAAAAATCGATGACGTATTGCGGTTATGGCTAAAACCCGGACTTACCGTATGCTGCTATCGGAAAATCTACATAAGACATCGTCGATTAGTACAAACGTTTTGGAGCGTTTCTTTTTGACCGACATTGGGGACCAGAAACTGTATTCCCGACAGTTACTTTATAAATCAGCAGTTATATGCAGATTTACCACTCACCATTATGTTAATACATATTGTTCCAAATTCTGTGTAATTGTAACAAGTTTTGTATTTTCTTGTGCTAAAAACGATCGTTGAATTGAAACGAAGTTATGACCGACACCCTAACATCCAAATATTTTTTTTTTAATTGTCTTAAAAAGTTCTTTTCAAATAACTTTTTTCAAATAACCTTGATTTAAATACTTTAAATGTGTTACATATTTGACAAAGGCCTCGTAGTTTCTTTTTTAAGTTCATTTAAAAGTTTGCAAAATCGTAAATTTTTCAGTCCATATTAAAAAGTCTAAAAATGGCCGACGGAAAACCTGCAGTCTTCAAAACAAAAATAATTCTAATTCATTAATTTGAGCAGAAATTTCCACAAAACTGTCTCTCGTTTTAGCTCAATGCATATATGATAGAAAACAAAATACTTTATGCCAAAAGGCACTATTTATTTCCATAAAATTGTCAACACATTTCCAAGGTATATAGTTTGCCGATTATCTGAGAACAACCCATATATATATATAAATCTTTAAATACATAAGATTCATATTGAAATATTTTTTTCACCTTGTCAAGTTATGTTCGTAAAACTATCGTTATAATCATGGAGAAACCCTGTTAAACTCACAAAAACCTACATAAAATATTTAATCTTTTATCTTATAGGTCTACATTATATGTAAAAAAGTTTTCAAAAATGTGCCTGAAAGATGCAATAAACATCGAAGGGCATGAAAGGGCGTAAAACACATAAAACATAAGGTCTTAACAATAGAGTTGTGACAAATTTAAAAGACACCAGTGACGTGAAAAACAATGTGTTTTTTTTTCTTCTAAATCACCGCAAAAATATATGACATATAAGGTAGGTATGACATATACCGCCGTTTTATACATTTGATGTTAGTTGTGATATATAGGACATAAGTGACATTCGAGGATGCTTCCTCACATTGACAACATATACGGCTTACATTCAATCAGTACATAAATGGCATGGTAAAATATCGAACCTGAACATTTGTTAAACAATTACATGCTCAGACGCTATCTATTTGGTTTAAATTGAAAATACTTTGAACTTTCGTCCAAACGAGCGAGAGGGTTCAGATCATGATATGGTGAAATTTATAGAAAATTGAAAACACTTCTTGATAAATATTTGAGCCTGTGTCTTACGATATGCTCTCTCTATCTACCAGTTTAAATTTTCAGTTGAAGTCAGTCTAAATCTCAATCATCAAAGAATAATCAGGAGCATCTACGCAAAAAGTGAGGATAACATACCTCTTGTGGGCATAAGGATATGCAGAGACCCGCAAGATTTGGTAATGCCCGAGCGCAACCTCGTTAAAATTTTCAGCCAAATTAAACACATTTTAACAATTTTTGTATTAAAATGTTTTATTTCTTCACAGTATTCACTTTTTAGTCCTCTTTTTCAAAGGTAATTTCTTTCAATCCTGACCCAACACAATTATGACATTACTACTTAATATTTCGCATTTCTGTCAGTGCCTTATGACAAATATATCCAGGTGTTATAAACCTTAAAAGGTTGTTCCGTGTTGATCAATTCGATGAAATATTATAGCCGAGGACAAACTTTTCATGACATGTTTATCAATCTTTTTTTAACTAAGCGCTGACATTTATTTTGCTCATTCATGATCTTTACTCGGAGTTTGGCGGCTGTAAATCTGCAAACGTTCGCTTCCACTTAGTCCTTTAAAAGATGTGCCCCTATAACGAAAATAAATAAATTAAGTTACCTATTAAAACAAGTAAGTATCGTTTTAATATATATCGAACCATTGGCAAATAACAGAATTTAGTATTTAACGAAATTCGAAGTCATGATAAAACAACATAAAGATCAATTATTTATTATACAATGGAACAAAGCCAATTTAGTTGAATGATTTAACACTGACCTGGTAGGGTATTTCCTTCTGGCATCTCAATCCAATGTTTAAATGCTTTTTTTATCGACTGTGTCTCATCTGATGTCCATTTGAAATATTCCCTGCCAGAACCATCTGTCAACATAAAGCGAATTAAATATCGATTGACGTTTGTCTTGGTTTATCAATTGAGGTTTATTTTCCTTCTGTGTGTGACAAACACACGTGTCCTTTCCTATGATCAAAATAACTAAATGTTTGGGTCAGCGCCAATTATCATTTTCTTTTAATCAACGTCTTATATCTCCCATAATACTTCATAAATGTTAACTCTGGTTAGGTTCTTGGCTCATGTTTATGCTAACAAATGCAATTCGTAAAATTGTTGAAATGTTTTAAAATAAGGTAAAATAATTATTTCACTAGGATCGTTAACAACAATAAATAAGTAAATAGGTAAATTACCATTGTTTGTCTTTGAACTTATTTCTTTGTCACCCTGTTTACTTTTAACACCTTTGTCGATAGTTCGATGATCAAACATATGTTTATTTTGGCAGCTGCCAGACTCTTTGTCTTGCTTTGACGATCCTGTCAACATAAAATGCAAGTAACATCCAAGTTTATTTAAAAATAAAAAAGACACAACTTTATATCAAAATATAGAATTTGTTTAAAAATTAATTTATTCTTGTTGTCATAAACTCCATCCATTATCTGTTTAGGTATTCCGACTTTACACATAATTCATGAGTACGTTTTGTCACTTTGGTGATTAACAAGTATCACTGACATGATTAACCATGACAATCAGATTCAGTATACGTTCGTATATTTTTAAAACACCTTTGTATGTATTTGCATCAGAGTTCTTTGCGTTGTCCGCCGGTTCGCTTTGATCGTCCTCGTCGGCTGGTTGATGAGCACGCATATGTTCATCGCTACGACTGTCTTTGTCAGCCGATTCGCTTTGATCGTCCTCGTCGGCTGATTGATTAGCAAGCATAAGTTCATCGCTACGACTGTCTTTGTCAGCCGCTTCGCTTTGATCGTCTTCGTTGGCTGGTTGATGAGCAAGGATATGTTCATTGCTAAGACTGTGTGAGCTATTTGTATGTTTCATTGTTCCTGAAAAATAAGAATTCGTAAAACCGAATGTTTTTCTCGGCCTTTTTAAAGTTGTATGTTATTTAAGCAATCTATCTTATGCGTTTCCTTCCTGTATAAGTTATTGCAGTATATATACATGTATAAATAATCAATATATATATAGTCCGTAAGTTTTTAAAACATGATATTTAAACTAATTTTTTGTTCTTGTTGGTATGTTCTGTGCATTAAACAGTTTTTGATTAATGCCCAACTTTAACTCCCACGCACATTATTAAGGTTTGAAACTACATAATTTTTCTTATAAAATGATTTCCGATTTTTTTGACATTATGTTAACTTAGTAATGCAAAGAACAATAGACAATACTACTAGCACCGATCAATTATCAGTGTCAGTGGCTTTGTTTTTAATTCAGTAACTATGAAATTGATGTCGTGTGTGTTTGGGTATTGTAACAAAGAACACCCGATGTTTAAGAAAATGCAAATTCCTAATAGTTATGAAGTCCGTTAAATGTAGTCTTCAAAATTGAATACCCGGTGATATATATAATATTTTCTGGATAAAAACACTATGGAATGATTGGTTCACATAATACCTTCGCTGAATTACATCCCATATAAATAGTACTTACTCGAAACATAATGAAAGTTAAAGTACTAAATAGACGTCGCACAAGCATACCATATATTTAAAATAAGATGAATATTTTATAGAATTTATGTTTAATTGAAACACGTCCCTTAACATATTTGTCTATGTTTAAACAAATACAGTTATAATTTTTTACACGATTATTATCGTTTTCAATGACTGATCAAACATTTGAGACAGAAAATATTCATTGAATTAAGTTTTAATACCTTTGTCTATATCTTGAAGGTGTTTCCCAACCTTAGTGATCTCCATGATTGGTAGGGGGTATTGGTATGTTCCCCAATTTACTTTCTTCGTATGCCCCATGTGTTTATAGAAATATTGCCTCTCTTTTTCCGGTATTTCTAAGGCACAGTATAAGGTTGATATTCTGTGTCTTTGTTTCGTGGCATTAACTAGATCAAGGCGTTTAACCCCGGCCTCTTTCGCTAATTTGTGGGTAGCATTCCAACCAGACGTGTGATCAGCAGAAAAGCCTGTATTCGGAAACAGCTGTTTTCTTTCCATATTTTAGCCCGTTGTCTAGTATCCGAGCATATTAATATGTCAAGACCATCGACGCAGTCTTGGGGTATTAACACAGGAATGAGATGGGTTCCTTTTCCCGGTTGATACGTTATTAAATGGTTTTGGAACAGTTTTTTTTCTCCCACTCCAGCAAGTTGTCTACTTTGTTACTGTCTATCCATCTTTTGTTCTTTGCCTCTATAAAATTTGAAATTTTCAATCTGCTAGGCTCTCCACCACGCCTCGCGTTATATAGCGTAAGTCGGCTACACAGTGCATCTCGTAATAAAATGTATTCATGCACGCCAATGAATGTGAATGTACTTTTTATCTTTTTAATCACCTGAAGTGTGTGATTACCCAATGCTTCAACATCTTCATCTATCAACCTGTTTTCTGGCACGCGAAGCCGTTCAAGCCTGCTCAGTTCTATATAGCATATGCTCCAGACCACATCAAATACAGAATCACGTGACGTTTGTAACAACATTATAATCACGCGATTTATGACATCCCACAAGTGTTGCGACACGTATTTATTTACTCATAGATCTGATAAGCAGCACAGGGCGATTAAGATAGAGATCAATATACAGAAGTAATCTACTGTAAACGTTCTTTAAAAGGGGGTTGGTGGTGGTGGTGGTGGTCGTGGGGGGGGGGGGGGTATCTAAGTGACAGTTTGATACATAAATTGAAAGCCGTTGTTACTTGGGGTAAACCTTTTCCGACACTTTGATACGTGTTGAGTAAATACAATAATAAATACGCATTAAAGGACTGCTGTACTTGTAAAGCTATACTTGTTGGTAATTTTTCACACAAATGGACGGCTTCATTTGAAAATTCTTACAAGTTATCGCTGATCGTATTGAAGGAGTCCAAATCAATCTGCAAACTAGCAAAATCCGCATAATAAATTAATACGAGTTTCGCACCTTCTCTTTTTTATACTTTATATCCGGTCTTTTGTGAAGTTGGTGTACGACATTATAGAACTGTTCTATTCTGACATTAAAGATATCTTAGTGTTTTACAATTATGTGGAACTTTGCCCCATGGATATGATCACCTTATAGTTGGAAGAAGTCGCCAGCTGTTTCATTATTTTATATGAAATCGTTCATCCTGTGTGAAAACAATGCTATTTTTTATGTAAATAAATATCATTTTATAATCTTATATTCAAACAGCGGCCCTAAAAAGGATCGTTTGTATGAGTTCAATTCGTAGATATGGTATTTGGTTACGCAAAAATAATATCTCCCGGCTGCGGTTTCAATATATCCTTCTTTTATGTGTGCATTTTTCTGACGAATCTACTGTTAGATTACTCTTACAGAATTCATAAAGTTCCTCTGCATTGTGAATTGTACCCCTGCGACTTTTCACAAACCTTTCGGCTTGATTCTTTACAAGACCTCCCAATGCATCACATGCACTTTTACCATGGCGGGAGCCAAAAAAGCATCTTTCCATTGTATGTTTCTCTTCCGATAGATGTTGAAAAGGCTTTTTTGACTTAAATTGTGCAGCACAGCCATCACTGAACTGCACCTCATGTGAAAAGTTTATTCTTTCTTTGATATGACTATCCATTGTCCTGGTAAACTGAGTTGCTGCTTCAGCGTCATGTTTTGTATCTGGTGTAATAAATACAGCAGACTCCTTAACAATCTCATTGTCACAGTCAGGACACCTGTAATGAGCGATCAGAGGGAAAACAGTACTTTGTTGGTAATTATAATAGGCTGACTGTATTTCATCTTGGTTGATGCAGCGATAGTTTTCTGCAAAGTCTGCAACTGATACCATCCAGTCTTTTGGAACATTTTTTACAAGTGTACTGTACTGCTGTCGTTGCCAGTTAGCAATGAAGATATGCCTTGCCAGGGGTTTAAGTTCTTCGGAGAACTCTGTTATTAATCTTTTAACTTGCCAACCCTTTCTACTAACATCTGCCTTCTACATTCTTTCCCACCCGTTTTCCTGGTACCTAATTCCCATCTTTTCCATTTTACATCTTTTTCTCCATCCTTCTTTATCAGGACTTGAAAATGTTTGGTTATTTTATGAATTCCACAAGAAGAACACTTTCTGTCATAACATTCCTTGTTAGTGGACCCAGACTTTATTTCACACATAGATTTCTCTATAGACTCAAACTTGTCTTTCAGTTTCAAATGTTTAAGGTTTTCTCCACTGCATGCTCTATTTATGGCCTCTAACTTGAATTCGATATTCAAGCAGTATTCACAAAGGCATGTTCTAAACTTTTCTTTATCCATTGTCAATACTTCTTTTGGCCTGTGATTCTTGAATGAGCTTAAAGATACTTTGACCCCTGGATTCTGTTTTCGAAACCTGGTATAAGCGTTCTGCAGACTTTCAGTCATAACGCTACGCTAAGTCCCATCTTTCATCACGCTTCGCTTTGTGGGCAAAGTCACAGATTCTGTCATATAATAAGTTTTGATGCTTTCTTTTGCTTCATCCGACATTCCTCCAAGTTTTGCAATAGGTTCTTGATGGAGTAATGACATTCGTCTCCAGTATCCCCATTTTAGATCGAGAGCTTCACGCAGCTGCTTGGTTACAATATGTTTCCCGGCCAGACTCTGGGTCAACCAATAATATAGCTGTCTTCCACGCTTTGTTTGATTTTCTTTCAACTTTTTCAAATTCAATTTGACACTTGCCGCAATCTTAGCATTTGTTTCATGTTTCTATTTGGAATTTGGTGTAAAGACAAAGACACCTTTGTCATTCAGGAGTTTTTTTCTCGGTGTAGAATGTGTAACTATTCGATTTATTACCTCAGCAAATACCTCCGGCTTTTTAGGAATTTTCATTCTTTCTGTTGCCTTTTTGATCCCATCTGTGCTTGGAGTTTCAAAGTTTAACATTTTCTTTGATGCACGATATTTCAGTCTCTTTTTTGTATTTTCCTCTTTCCGTTTTTCTTCTGTCATTCCAGCTCGCTGTTCCTTCTTTTTCTGTCTCCAATATTCTCTTAATTTTTGCACTTGTTTTCTTGTTGCATGTACAGACTCCTTATTTCCCTCCTCCTTTTTACGTTCTCTGTACTTCCTCATCCTGATGTTGGTTTTCATGTTATAAATAGCTCTCTCAGCTGCCGTCATCTTTCTCCTGTATGCCCTATGGCTTTCAGCATCTCTTTTTTTGTACGCCTCAAATTTGGCTCCATCTTTCTTCAATTTCTCTCTCCATTCAGCATAGTATTTACTATTATCTTTTTTCTGTGGTTTGTCTGCAGGTTTCTTTAATTTGACACGTAAAGAGTACCTGAAAAAAATGATGTCATGTTACATTCGAAATAAAACAAGAATATCAGTGAAACTGATGTATGCTCCCCAAATGTATGATGGACACATGCTTAGGACATTCATAAAGAAGGCATGGTGGTCAAAGGGTCAGGAAGAACAAATAATGTAAGCCTTTAATATGTAGGAAATTCATAGAGCCCAAAAAATACATACATTTTGCACATCTCCTATTCATAGGGACACTTCACATAAAGTTTCATTGAATTTCTTCCAGTAGTTTCTGAGAACTAGCGCTGACAAGAACGGTACACACGGACGGACGGACTTACCAGACCTACATTATGGGGTTCTCTTTTGTTCAAAGGTGTGAAGAAAGAGAAACCCATATTGTCCCCCCCCCCCAATTTTTTGGGGGGAGCATAAAAATGCTCAATTGCATTTACAGGCATTATATTCATAACAAATATCTGGAAAGGGATGATCCATCGAAAGGAAAAAAAAGTCAACTTAAATACTGAAAATTGCAGACTCGATTGATTGAGTCTGTTCATGAGTAACAATGTAATGTGCAACACTACTTACGCCCCTAAGCACGTGGTAATTTGGACACCATATAATTGTGTCATGTTACATCTCAAATAGAAAAGGTATCATTTATATGATATATTAAACAATGAAGTAATTAGTTAAACGCAAATGACAATACAAGGCGTCGTCTTCACATTTAAACTCATATCCAAACTTTAAAATGAACATCTGAACATCAATTACTTATACAAATTGAAGATGTAACTTAGACAACACCAAGCTATAACTGATGTAACATGGACATGGAAAAATGGGGTCAAGTTACGTCTCTATGTAAAACAATGTCTACAAAATATTTTATAAGACACACTTTTTTGATTCAATACCGTATTGGAATCATTTATGTAAACCTTTCAAATTAAACCAATATCCAAACTCTAAAATGAACATCTGAACATCAATTACTAATACAAATTGAAGATGTAACTTGGACAACACCAAGCTATAAGTCAAGTTACGTTTCTATGTAAAACAATGTCTACCATTTTTTTTTATAAGACACACTTGTTTGATTCAATACCGTATGGGAATCATTTATGTAAACCTTTCAAATTCAACTAATGTGCAAATACTAACGTGTATAACTGAAGCAAAAATACTTTGACTTGTACAAGATGTAACTTGGACAGCACGAAACTAAGAATAACGTAACATTGACACAATAATTGCTGTCATGTTACATCCAAAACTGATTAATCTTTATTGTACAAATTCTAAATAAATAGGCATCAAACTTCCATTCAATACATCATTTTGATTGTTTGATGGCTCAGAAATGTGGTACTGATGTGATACAAAGATATCCATTCAAATACTTTTGGTATATTCAGCAATGAAGATGTATCATGGACACCAAAATAGACATAAAAGAGTAACCTGGACACAAAATTAGAGATCAATGTTACATCTTAAAAATTCTTATTATTTACTTTACTCTTTGCAGTGTCCAGCTGACCGATTTCAAAATAATTCTACCCCATCAAAGCTCAGGTGTGTGGAAATGCACACAATGTCAATTAGAATCTAACATTTTTTTAAAAATAATGTAATATTGGTCAAAGATGTAACTTGGACTCCAACATATTACTATGAGACAAACATTGACCCAAAATATAGAGGTCAATGTTACTCTTGTGTCAATGTTCGTTTCCAAACCATTACTTCAGTTTCAGTGTGGAAAATGCAAAGTACAGGGTAAATATGCATGAGTAAACTTTAAGAAAATACCACTGGGTAAAAATATATTGTGTCCTCATGTTTACATCGATATGTTTGGTACATTTATGAAAGACGTAACATTGACTACAATTTTTATGTGGAAATTTGAAGTCCAAGTTACGTCTTTCACACCAACCTTATTTTGATGAATAAACTATCAACCAGAGATATTGAAACTATATATTTTGACAATATAATGAAAACGTTTCTAAAATAAACCCATTTCTAATTTCACTCCCCCCTGGTTTCCTGTAAAATTCTTTATTTCAATCTGGAACCGTTTTCAAAATGGGTGGGGTATTTAAAACAACCTTTTCATCGATCGTCTAACACACCAAACCTTTCAAAATTAAGAAAAACGTTGGCCAATACATATACTTCCAACTAAATACTCGACATTTAAGAATATTAGAGATTTGTCCACAAATTTTAAGTGTCAAAGAAATGATTATTGACGTAACATCGGTGAAACTTACCCCTCGTGTTTTCCGACGTCCTCCATTTTTAAACTACAGTCTCGCAAATTGTCGCGAGAACGCCCACGAAGTGCAATGAGGTCAACGTGAATACGTAATTAGATAAACAGCCCCAAGTGGTGTAAGTCGCTGTAAAAACTGTTTTCATGAATACATTTATGACGTAACATTGTTGACACGAAATGTCAGTTGGGGAATTGAATCGGCAACATGAGTATTGGACTAAACTAAGCAAAGGCAGCTTCGTACCCGATCCATTTCGTAATCAAGCAGCTATCTTTTTATTATAAAATGAACTCGCACAAAACAAGGCAATTTTGAAAAAAAAAAAAATATCGACGTAACATTTTGGACGAGAAAGTTACGTCATATATTTTTTTTATTTTGACTTGATTTCTTCAAAAATAGCTCAATGTCTAACTTTATATTCCAGCAAATTGAAGGAATGTCCTTTATTGAAACATGCATGAGTTTGCCGAGGTGTATAATACACGGTAGGCTTTAATATGGTGGTCTTCCTAACATCTACCCTGAAAATGTCCCCCCTGTTGTCCAATATTTTCTCATATTTTGGGTAGATTTTTCCAAAATAACAATACTGGAAAGTACTCTCTTTTTTTCGAGTTTAAAGCATGCTATTTAAATTCACTTTTTGTATGATAGTAATACATTTTGAAAATGACACAAACTAAAAATTGCCATTTTGGACCGTTTTTTGCAGATGTAACCAAAAAGTGCTGGACACAAAAACCATGCTCATATCGAGCTTGACTACGTCTGAAAATTGACTTCAAACAGGATTGCATCATTTATATAGAATAAGAACGGGTCAATGGGTGCGTTGTGCCATGGATAGGCATACCTGTGTTAAGCTACTGAAAAAAAAACAAAATAAAATCGCTCATAAATTCGCATAGCATCTGCAGTTGTCTCAAGTTGAAGTAGCATTTTTAAAAAAAACACTAAATGACAGACATAGGTCAGGTTGAGCATTGGTCTTCTGACCGAGAGGTCCTTGGTTCGATTTCCAGTTGGCACACGGTTTTATGGTCTTTTAATTAAACTGTGGTGGTGAGTTTGACCTAGGAAGTATACTGGAGAGTGATGATCTGTAGGCTACTTTACAAGTTAAAATAAATTGATATCCAGTAAACTAAAAATAAACAAATACATCCTGAAAATACCTGGCTCACAGCAGCTGAACGTGTTAGTTATCGATTTGGCCTCAACAATGTTTGCACCGAAGATAATGGATTGAATTTAATACAGGAAACATGAAAATAATGATATTCACTGCCGTGTTTGTCAAGTTTATGTTATAGCTATGATCAGCAAATGAAGACTGCATATAAATTTCAGTTGTCGTTTCCCTAACAGTAATAATGTTCACAACACTTGCTCCATACTGAACGTTACAAATGGATCCCTTGCATAGTATGTCGGCATTAGTGTTTACAACAAGAGCGAGCAAAAAAACCCACAACGACGCCATTGTGAAGTTTAGACTGGTATACAAACTAGAACGCGGTCATAGATCACCTTATTTCGACTCATATATTCACTGCCACATGGTAACAGTTTTAAAAATGACGCATCTTTGTATGCCCTTTGTGACACGATGACATTGTAAAATCAAGGAATGCCTTTGATATTGTTTTTTTCTAAATAAAATATAATTATAAACCTAAACTTTTGTTTATCTAAACGAATTGGAAAATAGTTGTCTGTGAGAACGTGTTTTAGAAATAACAGTGAACATACACTCATGGGTTAAGTACACTTAGTTATAAACATTTTAAGTTTATACTGCGTTAATACATTTAACCGAGTTCATAAGCTATACGATCTAAGATAAGCGACTCTATGGCGCGTAAAGCGAAATCGGAGTACGCAGTTGCCTCTCCTGGTATAGCGCTCGTCACGTATGACAATATACATCCTCACCTCTAGGGTTAAGGTCGAGGTTAAGGACTCGAGTAAGGGTTAGCTCGACTACGTCATACTTGTATCATGATGGAAATTTGCTTTAAAAAAATCCTGGTTTATGGCTCCCGGTTTACGGCTCCTGGCTTTTGGCTCCTGGCTTTTGCAGCCCCATTCCTACACTACTATTTATATGTAATTTGTAAGCAGTTTAATTGATACAGGGACCATATACTGTATTTGCTTGATATAACACATTTATAAGAATATATGTAAACGTTTTAACAGTACTGTTCAACAATATTTTAAGCAGATACAATTTTTGGTTTATTCTTTGATGTAGATGCTGTTTTGTTACTGATCCCTGTGCCTGCTTCATCTTTTTCAACATCTAATCATGTAGCAAATATAAAACACGGTTTAATATATAATATATCAGATGATAAATCTATCCATTTTATCGAAATATGTCCAACACTGAATCTATTTCCAAATTTCTCTATTGCCTATTTGTTATTCCACTCATGTTAAATATTGATGCAAATCGTAAAGCACCACTGTTAAAAAAGGTTGTTTTATTTCCGTTGATCTAGATCTAATCATTGTTTACACATCTTGACTTACAAGTAAATAAATATATTGAAATTTAACGAACCTGACTTAAAAAACTTTGTCATAAATTGCTGACCGTCATCTTTCGTTTTTTTCCTCTTTTTTGCCTCATTTTGTTTCGGAATCATCGGAATGCCGAGCGAGATAAAATGCACGCGCTAAGTTAATATAAACAATAGGTATCGCAGACACAACACCACGTGATTTGTTAATCATGGTTAGTTAATTAATACTGACCACTTTCGATTATCATGTAAAACGTAACAAGAGAACGACTTTTCGACGTGCCGGTAAACATTGGAATGTTACTGTACACAAAGAGTTTTTATGTTGTTAATTTGTACAATAGATAAAACATATTTTCTTTTTTTACCACTGGCTGTTCACGGCGATGTACAAACAAACTTTTTTCGATTTTTAACCTCGCCATCTTTTTTTTGCGACATAGGGGCTCAAAAATAGCAATTCTGGAAATTCCGATAATATCTATAATAAGCCGACCAATGAGAATTAACGGCTCGGTGCGCGTGCAGTTCAAAGAGGTTAGATGCGCAGGTCACATAATTTAGATTTCCGGTTTCCGGCAGGATGTTTACAAAATTTCTTCGATATCATTTTTAAGAATTTGCCGATTTGAACCGGGCCAAATTCATTTTGAAGCGGCCTTTTAAGCATGTAATAAACACTGAACATACAATAATTTTGTAATTCAAACATTTGAATCATTTCCACGAAGTGCTGGGTTACCGTCTTGATAAGGTCAATGATAAACATTAGGAGTTGTGTGTCCCGACAAACCTCACACTTTCTCAACACTTGTAACAACTTGAGAACAATTGTATCAAACAAAAACAAAATCCATTTAAGCTTTTATAACCGGATCATTCCGTATATTAACCAAACAACAGGAAAAAAGCTTTTGAAGCTTTTTTTGTCATTCACCTTCCATTCGTGTACGTAGTTACTGTTCACACATGTTTGTTCAACTCCATTGATACAGAATTCGCAAAAACAACTTAGATTTCTAGTATTAATTATCATCTTTTCTACTGCTTGAACAGCCTGGACTTTGCGAGTTCCTTTCAAAGTTTTACAGCACTTATCACTTCGTTCTGGTCTATCGTGGTTGATGTCGGTCACAAGAAAAATTGTCCTTTTAAAGTGTTCTTTGTGATCTGTGTCTTCTTTTGAGAGCTTTTGCTTTGCAATTTCAAAAAATTCATTGGCATCATTGACGACCACATTCCCACCCATGACTGCTCTTCTGACTGCACTCTTGACTACAGCACCTGCTCCATCTGATGGACCCTTTCCGTGACGAGACCCATAAAAATGTCTTTCAAACGAAAATCCAAAATCTGCTTGACTACAAGAAATGTCAGTGAATGGTACCTTTGATTTATATTAAGCTGAACATCCATCAGTAAGTTGGATTTCTTTTAATATGGTGACTCCTCTTTTTTGAATGAGATGCTGGTTGGCTAATTTAACGAATTCTTGTACTGCTGCTGCATCATGTACTTTGTCATCTGACACAAAAATAAGATGTTCAGTAACTATATCTTCACAGCCCTCTTCTTGGCACCTGTAATATGCCACAGTGGGATGGACTGTAACTTGGTTGTGGCTCCAATGGGCACTTTGAACTTCTCTTTGCGCTACACAAGTATAGTTTTCTGCAAAATCCATGTTCAGTATTGCCCAGGATTTTGGCACATTTTTCTGAAGCATAAGGAACTGTTTCTGTTGCCATGCAGCAACAAACAAATGTTCAGCAAAGGTCTTCAGCTCTTCTGAAAGGTTCAAAACCACCTCAGTGACACTACCTGTATGGGATACGGGCATGATCTGTGTAACTTCTTTACCCTTGTACTGTTTTTTAACACGCTCCCACTTCGAGTATACTACAGTGGCCATACAGTTTTGTTCCGCCAAAGGCTGGTAATACCTCACAATACCATCACAACCACAGTGAAGGCACTGTCGCTGAATGCACTGTAATTTGTGAAACGCCGATCCTTCATCTTTTTCACACAATGTAATAGCTACTGCTTCATATTTATCTTTCACTTTAATAGTGGAACCAGATCTAGCAGCTACTTGTGCCAAAGCCTTTAGCTTCAAGTCCACATTTGCACAGCTCTCACACAAGCAACCAAACCATGGCTACTTTCTTGTAGACTGTACATTACTTGGTTTGTTTTTCACGAACGTTGAAAATGATGCTTTCACATCCACATGATCTTCCTTGAACTGTTTGTACACCTCTGCTAGTGGTCTATCCAAAACTCGTCGTTCCTGGTTATCTTTCTTTACTCTTTTTGCAGTGAGCAGAGTTGTGGATACATCACACCTTTGAAAGTAGTCTTGAATTACTTTCTTATTTTGTTCACTGGTAGCATCTCTCCTAAGCTGTTTCGCTTTGTTTCCAGCTATAGACTGTTTGCTAATATATGAATCACTTACGCTTAAAAATCTTGCAAGCATTGTACTTAGTCTGTACTTTTTCAAAAATGATAGGTTTCTAATGATTTTTTGCTTTACCAAGTGACTGTCATTCTTTTTATTACTGTTCTTTAACACCTCATATGATTTCTCAAAAAACTTTTTTCTTGATGTAGGGGTATTCAATAGATTTTTCTCTTTCATAATTTTTCTCTTTCTTGGTGTGATGTTGTGAACAAGATACTCCACCGTGTTAACAAATTCCTCAGGGTCTTTTGGAAAATTCAACTTCTTTTGTGCCCTTTTCAAATGAGATTCAGTATTATTTCTTTTGTCTTGTCGGTAATGCCTATCTTTCTCTTTATATCTTCTATGTGTTTGACTGCTTCGCCTTTCACGACTTTCCGCCTGTTTCCTTCGCCAGTATTCCCTTTGTTTTTCACTCTCTGACCTTGTTAAAACCTTCTTCGTTTTGGATTTTTCTTCCGTCACATCTCCCATCATTTTCCTCTTCTCACGGAACCTGCAAAGAAATGTTTCCGCATCAAATGTAGTTTTAGAATATTATAAACTAACAAAAAGTCAATATTTATACAAACTGTGTATTGAAGTCCTAATGTACATGTGTAAAAAACCTTTACACAGATCTAAATGTGTGGGTTCAAGACTTTCTCCGAGGCTGAGCGCAGAATAATATAACATGTGTGTCTTATAAGAAAATATGTGGTGGTTATAATACGTTGCGAACAAGCGACGTCATGTGATAAATAAAGGTCAGAGATTACTAAAGTTTTAAGTATTTATTTTACAACGATAAGGAAACAAGTACATGTATGTAACTTTCAAATTGCACTCGTTGGCACCGATCCTCACGTGCATGTGTTCTTAGTGCGGGAGTAAACCCATTCGTCTGACCTGGTGACCACATGACCATCTTACATGTCAATGTCGTAGATGGAACCTAGGTGGCAGCGGTGAGAAGCAAGCCCTTTTTACCACTACGCAAGCCAGACAGCCAGTGATTACTACAAGATCAATACCTTTTTTGTCTTTCTCGAGCTTTCATTCTGTCTTCAATAATTTGCAACTCTGTTCTTTTCTTCCAACTCAGTCGTTTTCTTTCTTTCTCCCTCTGTCTGTATTCACTCAATTTTCTAGGATTTTTTTCAAGGATTCTCTGTAACTAAAGAGAAGTGAATATTAAATGATATGTACAAATAGACATGATGATAGCAATTTAAAACAGAAATTATTTCAATGGTTAAATTACCTTTATAGATTTACAGAATATACTATAGTTGTTTGGAGGTCAATAAAATAGCGCGGATGGTGTATTTATGGAAGTACTGGACTGAAACTGAAAAAAATATGTTTGATTCTTATTAGGTATTATTAAATTCTGTGTTTTTTATGACTTGTGGATTGAGCACAATTAGTTATCATTGATCCTGGTGGCAGTATATTTAATTTTGAAAATTGAATACTTCTTAAGTTGGTGCTAGGGGCTAAGGTCATTTCAGTTCTACCCATGAACAGAAAAGTTCAATAAAACTGAGTCTGAAATTGTCAGTGCTTGCACAAGTTTGCCTTCGGTGCTTCCGGGGTATCAATTTTAATTTATATTAGTAATAGAAAACTTGAAATTACTTTGTGCTTTTACGACGTTCCAGATGCTGTAAATAAATTGTCTTTGCATAAATAGTTTGCAAATGAAAAAAAATGCAAACTAATCAGATAAAATTATTACATGAAAATGGCAGATCTATCTAAACCAAACAAACCACAAAAACAAACATTTGAATGTGTATACAAATCTAAAAATTGTCCACTCATTCTATACAAGTACACAGACTGGTTAAAATGAAGAATACTTGTAATTTAGAGTGCTTCTCTGCTTGAAATTCTCTGGCTTGTGAGTCTTAAAATTGTTTTGCTTGTTTGGGTTTCACGCCGCCTTCAATGTTTCAGTTATATCGCAGCAGTCAGTTATACACTTTTCCTAGGCATGCTTAGACCATCAGTATTGGGTACAAAGTAAGTAACTGACAACTTGCTTCACATGGAGATAATTTTGTCCAACCTCACGCATTACAATGCAATGCATTGAATCGCAACCACCCACCTGCTGGAATCCAGAGTTACAGAGATTCCATATATTGAAGCCCATTAGCCGCCTTTTACGATAGCCTGTCTGACACAACGGGCGAAAAAGATCTTATTTACACTCAATTTGACAAATTAAATTAATAGAAATAAAAATGTACGATTGATTTGCATTTACACGTACAATCTGTTCATATTTTCATTGTCAAATATCACAAACATTGTCAAAACTTAACAGGCATACACTAATATTCATCTGCAGTCACTCCTGTTTTTAAAAATTGAATGGATTTAAGTTGCACATAGATCTCCTTTATGACACACATATATTTCAGTTTTACCTGAATAGATGTAAAATAACTCCACTTTTTTAAAGAAATCTTGATCAGTAGTTACTTTTGACAAGGCTGTATCAAAAAGTAGTTGTCAAAAGTAACGGTGTTTGAAAATGTTTCAGCACAAAGTGACTACTTGTAATTTTAATAAAAAAAATATCTGATAATACTTTCAATTATTCTCATCAAAACACTGTAAACTGTACTACTGCATAAGAATGTTTGAGTGAAACAGCACAATTATTAAAGTTTAAAAATGAAATCCAAGAAAATACACACTGAATTGAAATATCCAGACAAAATAAATTATTTCTGCAAAGCCCTTCGAATCGTCAGTCGGCAGTTATGTTTGACAATCTGATATGCTACCAAATGTGTCAAAACTAACGCGGAAAATTTTCGATTCTGTCTAAAAATAACTGCCGAACACCGACTTAAAATACATGCACGTTTACCCAAAGAACTAAAGCTTAATTCAAAGAAAACCCGTCAAAAATATATTTCTCAAATCACAGGAACATTAAACAAAATAAAACACCATTGTAGATTCTGAGGCTGTGACGGACGTGATCTAACAAAATAGTTTGACCGACAATGCAACTAACATCTTTTTCCTCCATTTTTTTGGACGACGGCACAAATCGATGACGTATTACACAAACGGTGTTGTAATATAACCTGTAAGCGTGCAAATTGCCCTTCTGCTAAACTCCGAAACCCGGTACACGCAAATGAACGGTCGTTACGGATTTGACCGACATAACATTACTTGCCAACTTTTTTGCATTTTTTTCAAAACAATAGCCATTTCATTTGAGTACATGATGTAATGTTGGAGAAAAATATATGCACTTTTAAACATAAGTGCTGAAGATATCAATATGTATTTGTGTGTAAAGGTTTGGCTCCAATGAAAATATCGATCATTTTGACCGACAACGTAACGGGCGTGAGGTCCTTCTTGTACACAATTTCCTCGCATAGAAATAAAAAATAAAATAGTTTTAAACACAACTTTATAAAGAATAAACATATTTTGCTTGAATGCATACTCAGAATAACTATATACCTGAATAATATGTTATAATGTTGACACTTTTGACATGCCATCTCTCGCCACCTCTTATAAGAACTATGAAAAACCTTGACATTTTTGACAAAAAAGTAAATTAATAAAAACAAACAAAACTAAGTGAAAGATTTTATTTCAGTTATATCAGTGCTGTGAACATGGATTAAGAATATCAAATTTACACCATTTATGCCATCAGATTTGAAACTTTGGAACAAAAAAGTGACGGACGTTATTTTTTCCATTTATCTAATAAGGAGCCATTTATTTAATTGCATCAATTTGGCTTTTTTCTTCTTCGATTATACTGTTACTGAACTTAAACTTCGTTGTCCCGTAAATTTTAACTCCAAGTATTATTTCAAAGTTCAATGAAGCTGATCACTTCTTCCGGGACGGTAAACATTCTCCCACCTTTTCCAGTGGCAACTTGAGGATCTATCGTGCGGAGGATATCTTCTCTTTCAAGCCATAGTTGATCTGCCTGAGAAGGCCACTTGAACCTTGTAACAGATTTTCCACTCGCAGCCATAAAATTGACATGGTATGACTCATCTGCCGGATCAATTTCTAAAATTTGTCCAATATAGCAAATGCCGTCGTATTTAGCGACTACAAAGTCAGACACTTCAAGTACAAGTTCAGAAGATTCCTCGTTTTCCTTGCCCCTATTATCCTGTTCAGGTTCAGCATTTATCGGTGTGGTACCAAGTCTACTGACCTTATTTTGTGTTGCTACTTTTTTCATGGTCACTGCTTCCCATTTACAATTGGACTTCCCGTTGAACCCTCCATCGCTAAAGCAGAGGTCACAAGCACATGTCGTATTCCTAACATACAAGATGCCTTCTTTTCCAGTTGCAATGGCATGCAGCGACATTGTGCCTTTCAGTGGTTTTATTAAAGTTTTCCTCTTTTCAACTTCTTCATGACAAGTTTGATACTCCTCCGGTGTTATGAGCTGATATTCTATTTCATTTTGAGCACTTATTGTCCAAGCAAAAAAATCATGTGCATCTTGAATGACGGCCTTCGATTGTTTGACAGGCATATCGGCATTTCGTTTGGCCATTCCACCGACACCATCGCATGCACTTTTGCCATGCCCCGATTCAAAATAGTGCCAGGTAGCTCTGCAACCGTGCCTACTTTCAAAGTTTGATAGTAAGTCGAAGATTGACCTATTTCGATACTGAGAAGACGGCGAGTCTGTCCAGAAATGAATCATTGCAAGTTTTTTTAACAGCTTCAACTGATTTTGTAATGATTGCCGATACCATTGATGCATTGTGGTTAAGAACTTCAGACACGAACACCATGCTTTTGTGACTGAGAGTGCCATCATCTTCTTTGAAATACAAGATTGTTGGATGGAGGGTCACCATTGAAGCGTTCCAATATGCTGATTGTATTTCTTCAACTGTCTGGCAGTTATAATTCTCACTGAAGTCCATCTGGACCAGAACATGATTCTTGGGCAAATTTTCCTTCATTAATTTCACTGATTTATATTGCTTGGTTACTGGATCTACATGTGAAACAAACTCTTCAAACTCTTTCTTCATTACACGTACATATTCATCACGTTGTAACTCTACCTCAACTATTCGCATTCTTTCCTTGCCGTTGGGTAATTTCACTCTCTTCCATTGTTGAAACTTTATATGTTCTTGTGTTATTTTTTCTTTCATACTTTCAAACTGTACTGGCACACTTTTGTACATTTCTACAAATCCATCTGGACTGGTGCAGGAACAAACATTCATGTTCTTCAGTGACTTAAGTTTAAAGCCCATGTTCTGGTGCCTAGCGCAAAGACACACACACTTCTTGATGTGAAGTTTACTAATGTTACTTCTTTTGGCCGTAGTCTGCAGAAAGATGCCTTCGAAATCTTGTAGTCCGACTCGGAAACAAACTTGAGATGGAGGTTGTGTTAGTAATCATTCAATATCTTCTTTTGCTTCCTCACAGCACCAACGTTTACAACATCCCCCTTACCTGGCATAACACGTGAGTTATCATCTCTGTTGAGAAAGTTCTCTACATCACCCTTTATTTTCTCAGCTTTAGATCTAAGCATTCGTTTCCTTTCAGTGCTATTTTTCACCACCTTCCGCCTCTCGACCATTGACCTATTTTCCAGATATGATCTCATTCTGTATTTCTTGATCACTTTGCCGCTAATCACCTTTTGTAAGTTAGCCATTTCCTTTTGATTTTCTGACATTGTGTTTAGGGTCTCTTCATTTACACATTCAGCATACAACAACTGTTTCCTAATATCAGGAACATCTTTATAGGTCTTAGTCCAGCTCTCTTCAGTAAAGCATCTGTTTTGCTCTTAGGGGTTGTGGCTTCCTTTTGTTTAGTGCTTTCAAAGTGATTGCCTTTTCTTGAGGCCTTCTTCTCGTTCGACTTGGATTCTCTAAACATGAAAGGCATCTTGACCGTCATCAACTCTCCAGCTGTCGTACTGCTTACGTTATTATCCCCAGTACACCCTTGTTGAGGTTCATGGGCATTTTCAGAGTTCGCTTCAGTATTTCTAATGTTCATTCCATCATTATTGCCAGGCGTTTTCTTGTGAAGTTTGTAAAATGTTTTGGCATTCTTTCTGTTCTGCCCACGCCGTTTAGCATTTTTCTCCTCTGTAAGCAGAGCTGATGGTGTGTAACATGCCTTTACTCTTTCACGCTCCCGTTTCAACCATGCGTCACCTAGTTGTTCCTTTTTCCTCGCTCGATACTCCTTCATCTGTTGAGCCTTCGTTTTAGCCATCCTAGAAAAACAACGATTTAGCATATTATTATATTTATATCTTATTGTTATATATATATATATATATATATATATATATATATATATATATATATATATATATATAAATATATATATATTTAGGCATTTTATGTTAGGTAGAATAACAAAAATCAATAGAAACATATTTCTAATTTACGGGACAAATAAATTCTAATCAACGGGACACTACATTAAACGGTCGTACATTCATAAAAACACTGACTGGTTCATTTATCTACTTTATTTTCTATAAATGACCAATAAATAAACACAATGTAAGCTGTTTTTAACACTGTTGCCTATATCAAACCGGTTGACAACTCAAAATATTTTATATCAAATATATTGACACAAGGATTATAAATAAACATAACTTCAAGTTGTGTTTTATTCCATTTACATCCGCCAAAAAATGTATTTAACTAAATTTTACTGTTGAAATATCTCTTAATAACAAATGCCACAAAAGCTTTAACACAGATGCTACGTTTCACCATGCTCTTTACACGAAATATTAACTATATCAAGATTTCTAATCTACAGGACATTTTCTTCTAACCTACGAGTCATACACGTGGGAAGCAAAATCTATGACATTTACACAATCCCATCAAATGCACAGATTTAAAATCTAACTACTATCAATACACATTAATATTCATGCTCTAAAATTCCAAATGATTAAATCATATGCTTCCAATACACTCATAGTTATACTCACCCAATTTAATAGGTTTAGCTCACAACAACTTTTCGAAAAAATGGCGTATAACAGAGACTGTTTACTTCCGGTTGACTGCAAAATACCGCACCGTATCGATATAAACGAAAAGATGCAAGAATACTGTGACACCACTGACTTTAGGATGGGATTTGACTGGTAAATTATGTCCCCCAGATTATAAAGTCAAGTGAATTATTATTTTTTTACCACTGTTATTTTAATAATTTTTAGTGAAACCTTCGCAATTCGCCATTGAAGGATACTACAATATGTGTTGTACGGTAAATACAGAATAACTTTACTCAATATGATCCTTTAAGCTGAGCATTCTCACATATGGAAAAGACTCGTAAATTAGAAAGCTTATTTTTAGTTTTAAATTATTTTTGGGGGATCGTTGTTTTTTCTGTTAGGTCCAGGAATGTAGTTAAATGTATTCACCATTATGTTACTTTACTTTAATCGAACACAAAACATGCAGAATAGTTCAAATTTACAACTGTTTGCAATGTTCTACGTTCTTTTAAAAATTTGACTCGTAGATTAGGTCCATTTTGGAGACAGGGCAAAAATCGGCCCGAAAAATAAAAATCGTGAAACAATTTTGTATTTCAATTTTTCATTTAACAGAAACACTACTAATGACCTAACTCATCAATTTCAATCAACAAATTTCCACTAAAAGTGTCTTTATAAGCATTCTATAACACAGAAAAACATAGTGGCGACATAGGAAACCAATTACCCCTTGATGATTCTGTGCGTCATATGTTTTTGTCGGAGCTGATATTATTCATGCCAATAATGTTAAAATGTTAAAAAAGGCCAGTACTATCAATATAAATGGTTCATTCAATGTGCATGCTTGTTTAAAAATAAATGTAGCTACACAATTACAGGAGACATATATTGTCAATGTTTCATAAGACTGGGTCTAAAATGCAGTGAGGAATAAAAAAAATTAAAGCATAAGAAGATTGCATCTGGCACTAAAATTAGTTGTAAAAATTTGGAAGAAAATGACATTCCAATGAAGGAACAAAGAACAATTAGCTGGCAACATTAATAAATAGAACTGGAAAAAAACATGTACAATATGAAGCGTTTGGCACAGGATTAAGTTGTGCTGACTTGTATGAAAAGAATGATTCATTAAAGCAAAAATGTAGTGATTAATAAGCTAAATATGGTTGGGAATAGAACAACATGTAGGGTGTTGTTTGCGATCCGTTTGAACAGCACTTTGAATCATTTGTAATTCAGTTAATATTTAATCATGAAATGTTGCAACATCTGTGTTCAGGCGATGGATCAAAGTAACATGGTCTGTCGTGAGGAGGAACTCTTCTATCTCATCGTCTGTGTTGTCTTGCAGAGAATTGTTCTGAATGTATGTGTCTAATGCAGAAATTTGGTAAATGAACATGCAATGTTTTTTGTGGAGTTCATTGCTTTCTGTTTTGCTAAACAAAATTGGCATTTAACTATTGGGCCACTGATACCATCTAGAGTTTCCTTGCACTGAACACATTTGTAAGCAGATGTTATTCTACATGAGAGTATGGTGCCTTTGAATTCGACTTGATCATCTTGAAGGGTTGTAAGGTTTTCTTCGATGTTACATATTTGTGGAATTTCTTGAAAAGTTGTCGAAGCAGTGGTATTGGCTCGAAGTTGAGCATTGAAGATTGCACCAACAACACTTGTTATTGAGTAACAACCATCTTTTGTCATGTTTGCAATGTTTGTTCCCCACAGTGGCATCTTCATTGTTCCAGTTTGGTCAGCTATAATGGCAGTACGCTTTTGCCTAACGCCATACCTAGTGTAAATGTCTGTTCATCATTGAAGTAACCGCAAATCTTTGCACGAATAGAACGCTGTAATGGTAAATTGGATAAGAGATTTGAATGAGGATCGACAATGTCTGAGGAACATATGGAAGTTTTTTTTTAAATGTTCTTGAAATTTCTATGACAAATAGATAGATCCATGCATGAAATGTAACATTTTGTGGATGGAAGTTCTAGTGAGAGGTACTTGGTGTTAATAAGCTTGTTTATGAAAGTTTTGGAGGAAGTGCATCTGAATTGAATGTCAATGTTGTGGTGATACATTTTGGAGCACATACATGGTGTTAAACCAGTAGCCAAGAAATTGTTGTCAGAACTAATGTCCTCCCTGCTTAAACGATTTTCTAAAATTTTGGAAAAGTGAAAGGAAAAAAGTGAACGACAAAAAATGTCCATGGATTTGTTAGTGACAGCAAATGAAAGTGACAGTTTTTCTAGTAGTATTTTTAATATAGCAAAAAGAGTAAAAGTTGCCAGTGTTGTCACGTAATGCCACCGTTCACTTAACTTTCGTGATAGTTCGTTCAGTAACCAACCAACAACTGTTCAAGTGTTCCAAGTCTTTATTGTTCTACGTTCTTTCTAAGTATAATAATCAGTATATAATACAGCATGACATTTAAGGTAATCCCACATCCTAACTGCCGTCCATTAAGGACCCAAGGCCGCGTTCCTTGCCTTGCCTAACCCAACTCTGTTTTCACATCCCAAATCATCTCTCTTATACTAATTTGTTGTCTACATATGACAGCTTTACAACCACAGGAATACACGTTTATGTAATTAACATGACCATTTTGTACATTTGTACCAGGTCGGCTGTCAACCATCTCCATATTCAAATGACAATCAAATATGCCCTACATTACTAAACATACAGTATGTAGACACATATACATTTAATTAAATCTTAATTATATCTTAAATATAACTTTGATTAAAGTATTACGGTATTACGTCACATTCGTCCCCTTTTTTATCAAGATTTTTAAGAACATCTTTGCTTCAACCCCAAACAATGGTTATAATTGAATAGATAAATAAAATCGTAACTAAATATGTTTCTCAACCCCAAACAGGTAAATTAAAAAAAGTAATTCCGACAAAAAAAGATACGCAAAAGAAAATCTGTGCCTAAATCTCAAACAATGATGATCAAATTGTATAGATACGTAGATACGTCCCTTTTTAATGCAAGATTTTCTTTTCGTAAGCAATAGAAAGTAAACTGACACCATATTTGTCAAAATTTCTGACATAATATAGACTAATTGGTAATTAGCCTTCAGGTAATTAATAAACATAGTTAACAATTAGCAAATAACACTGCAGATTGAATACACAAGTAGGTAACACTGACAGCACTGTTGTCAATTTTATATTTAGTCAATGTTTTATGTATAGCTGCTTTTCATCGTTATCATTCTGAAGACAGGGAATCATCGTTGTTGTTGTTGCTGCTGCCGCTGTTGTGGTAGCTGTAGAGTTCATAGCTAAGGGGCTGTTTGATTGTAGAAGGTCCCCTCCAAATGTGACCTCGTTTCGGAATGTTCTGCCATTATACGACTGCTAATTCTTGAAGTGTACTTAGATAGATGTGTGCAAGTGTTCATGTTATTGAAGATACTAACGATCTCAAGTTGGTGTTGTCCATCACACAGGAATCATCACGGTCCTAAAGACTTCATCATGTGACGTCAAGCCGAGCACAGGTCATACCAGAATGTGTGCTTAGCTCCTCTGGATATTCCGAAGTGTAACCAATTGGTTAGCACATCACATACGCAATACCAGAATATAGTTCGATCCTTTATGAAACACCGATGACCACTTAACACATTAGCACCACTAGGTATATTATCTCGATATCCGCTGAAGAAGTATGTTGACATTGACTGTTCGTATCACGTGACATATTACCTGTACTTCTAAAACCTTTCATTGACATGGGTGTTGCTATTACCATGAAATTTTGTGTTGATATTTTCAAGCAGGCTTATATTTTGAAAGTGGCCCCATTTATAATTAATTACTGTATCTGTGCGTAAGTGTTCGTATGTTTGATTTAATGAATGTTTGACCTAAGTTGTTTTTTTTGTGAAACGTTTTATTTTTATGAACAACATTTTATTTTATTAAGAACCTTTTTTATGCAATATTTTACAAAGCTTATATGTTACCTTTACCACACTAAAACACTTTTTCATTCAACATGTGCATTAATACCGTTCTGTCCTGCATGCTTATCAGCCGATAACTAACACAGATATTTAGAACAAGATTGATGATCCGTTATATTTTATCATTTGACAACTTTTAATCTCATAATTATTCCATTATTTTAAGAAAACTAATACATAAGTGATTCAATTAATTTATCAAATAACTCACACCCTAATGTGACTTCCCAGGAGTCCAACAATTTTGTTGAAATTCAATATCTTGAACATATCATCTCCAATCACTTTTAAGAAACCTGGTCTTTCTTGACCACTATCTTTGTTTATCTTTGTACAACTTTGTACATCTTCATAGTTATAAGAAAGCTAATCTCTAGCTTAACATGTTACCATCATGCTTATCATCTGATAACTTACAACTTTATAATTGATTCATTAGTTTTACCAAACTAATCTGTGAGTTACTTAAATAATTTAATTAGATTACTTACTACCTAACAAACAATTTTATTAGTGATTTCGAAAATGAAAATTACTTGCCGTATTCAGGCGATACACTTATATAATGACATCTAAGAAATTACTTTTCGTTTTGCACGCTTTCTCTCTCAGACCTTACTATGATCCAAACAATGATTTATTTATATGATTTTTAAAACTTTAAAACCATCACCAATTTACTCAAAATAATATAAAATGATATATTGACAAAATACTACATTTATTTACACGACTATAAACTTACTTAATTTTAATGATTTCATATCATTAATGTCAAGTTAATTACAGGTAACATTGACTTCATTTACATATCTGATTTGTTTGACAATTACTTACAGTTACATGACAACTGAAGTAACAAAACCTGCCATTTGTCTCCTTCTTCGACATAAATATATCTCATTTTGTATTATCTTCAGTGTTTGCACTAAACCCTGAGTATAAGTCATTATTTTTTGTATTTATGCAACTTTCATTAATGTTAGACCTGCTAAATAAGTTTACTCAAACTTCTTTTAATTACATTTCTTTCCATGTTAATTATTCAATTAATGTCCTTAAATGACTTAGTTTTCTTTTTCATCTAGTTATTCAATAATGTACTTAAATGATTCTTCGTTTGCATTTAACAACGTTTTTTTTCACACTTGTTTTACTTTTTTTTATCGAATTTCTCAATATCTTTATCTTTGTTACCTTAAATACTCATTCTTTAGTTTATTCTTATTTAAATCAAATGGTTTTATTGTACTAAATAATGTGGAACGTTGTTAAGTCAGAAATTAGATTACTTAGGGGTTATTTCAAAAGAACAGCTTTGCTCTGATTGCATTTATTATCCAAAACTTTAAAATTTTGCCCCGTTAAATATCCCAAAATTATAGCAACACATGTCATATCTAGGCAAGAAATACAAAGTAATAAAACGTCACTAACTTTTGTCCCGTGGCCCGCAAATTCGTATGTAGGTGAGTACTTCTCGCTCGTCCCTGCACCTTTTTCGTTTCAAGTGGTCGTCCGTACTTCGCCGTTGTGTTCCACGTCAACCCTGTTCTTGAATATCTTCGGTCGCCAGGCGCCAAACTTTTACGTGTCACGTAATGCCACCGTTCACTTAACTTTCGTGATAGTTCGTTCAGTAACCAACCAACAACTGTTCAAGTGTTCCAAGTCTTTATTGTTCTACGTTCTTTCTAAGTATAATAATCAGTATATAATACAGCATGACATTTAAGGTAATCCCACATCCTAACTGCCGTCCATTAAGGACCCAAGGCCGCGTTCCTTGCCTTGCCTAACCCAACTCTGTTTTCACATCCCAAATCATCTCTCTTATACTAATTTGTTGTCTACATATGACAGCTTTACAACCACAGGAATACACGTTTATGTAATTAACATGACCATTTTGTACATTTGTACCAGGTCGGCTGTCAACCATCTCCATATTCAAATGACAATCAAATATGCCCTACATTACTAAACATACAGTATGTAGACACATATACATTTAATTAAATCTTAATTATATCTTAAATATAACTTTGATTAAAGTATTACGGTATTACGTCACAGTGTGAAGTTTTAAAAGACATAGACTTTTTGTACATACCAACATATTTGGGTTTACTTCAGCGAGCAGAATTGTTTGTGTTGATGGGTTGGTTGCAGGTGAGTTCATTGTGAAATCAATCTGTTTACACACATCCAAGGTGGTTCGTTTGTTTACATTTATTTCGTCTTTGACTCTGTTGGGGGTGATCTTTTTGTTGGTCAGCTTCACAGGAGATTGCAGAATCGAAGGCTTTTGTGCTGATAGTTTTCACCAGCGCAGTTTGCATATGTTATGGTCACCAAACTGGTGGGGTAATATTGTCTTCAAGTTTTCCTACATACCTATGGAGTACCCTTAGCTTTTTGCAAAATTTCAGTTAAAATTTCTGTTATAATAAAATTTAATAAATTAATTTGGTTATTTTCCTCTCCTGCTTAAACGATTAAAGTCTACCCGCCAAACCTTTAATTTGTGTTGCCGCCTCGTATTGCCCTGTGATCTTCGTCGCTGGCATGTCTCATTATCCACGTTATAGATTTTCATCAAGGCGAGCGTTTGATTTAAATTAGTTACTAATTTAAATACATATGGCAAGATTCTCATTATCTTCATTAAATATATGATCTTCGCTTCATTTTAACGAATTTATTAAGTTATCCAATCTGGATAGATAATTGCTACCTTAACAATCGAGTCCCATGTCTGTTAACTTAGTATTGGTGTCAGACATCACATCTTTTTATCAACTTTCTAAAGCAGATTAAGGCCTCTTGAACATAATGGCGTATGCATTATAGTCATTTGGAGTAAAGAAATTTGAGAAAAAAAATGAAAATAAACGAGTTAGATAATTTGCAAAAATATTCATTAGGTCCAAGTCATAACTAGTTTTGAGATGAACTTTTATAAGTTGAAGGGATTCGTGAATGATTAATCAGCATTTTTATTAGTCATTCGGACGTTATTATTATTTTGTGTATTATAAAACATCTGAATGCATTGTATATGTTAGGTGTTAACAAATGTGATTTTAAAACATTTTTGATAATTTCAGCAACTATCCTTCAAATGTTTGAGCTTGAAAATTATGATTGGTATTGTTTGGTTTAATATTGCTCTTTGTTAAATGTTAATTTAAAAAAAAACTTGTTGATAATATCACTGTTTTCCATGCTCCAAAGCATCTCACTTTTTGTAATTGTATGCATAAATATAAGAAGAAACAGCTTTTGTAAATGTTTGTTATATAACATGTACCTATTTTAAACTACAGTAAAACTGCGTACGCTCGAGGTCACCGGGGACCGAGCCTAAACCTCGAGGGAACCGATGTTTCGAACGACCCGATTTTCAATTCTCCAGTCTGTTATGAAATATCTTTCAGTATAATAGTTTGAAGTCGTCTGTTTACTAAGACACCGTTTATGTGTTGCGTTGTGGAAATCGCTCATATGTTCAAAGCCTGTGGTATACTATATGTATACTAAATATAAAATGTAAAAGAAATATCATTAATGAATAAATATATTTTTTTATTTTTACAAAATTGCCATTTTGCAAAGCAAAGTGACAAGAATGAATTATTTTCAGAGATTCCGATCTTGGATTGATATGGTAGTGTTTATTCATATTTTTATTACTCATTTACATTTTTCACAATTAACTTCTCGTCATTAACATAGAAGGAAAAAAGTTCGGGACCAAGCTCCGACCTCGAGGGAACGCCGGTTCTCGAACGACCGCTTGTTCGAACGACCGCAGTTTTACTGTATATGCTTTTATTTCCAAGCCACAAGCTCATTGTTACATGTTGATAATATTATGTTTTGTATGTTTGTTATACATGTCAGAAAATAGCTCATTTAGCTAATTATAATATTTCATATTCCTGACTTAAATTTAAGATTCTTGTATCTTGTTTAAAAACTGAAGCATGATATAAATTAGTTTATAATTCTGCCTGATTTGGTTTTAAATTGTATGTTTTTTTATATTTATATAAAAAAAATATATATTTATATGTTTTATTTTGTGATATTGTGATTATCTTGGTGTTGTTTTCATCGTTGAGGACTTTCGTGGCGGTTTCAGACTATATTGTCCAAATATTTATTCTTGGCATAATATTAAAAACGGTTGTAATATGAAAGCTGCACTCTCACTGAACGTTTTGACAATTGTATTATGTCTTGGAACGAGCCATTTTATTTGCGAAATCAATGGAAGCCAGATATGTATGACTGCTGACAAAAAATTAGATGGCAAATGTTTATACTTATGTTCAAAAATGTATGTTCTTAACTGTTAGTAACGGTTTAAGCCATAACACATTAAATTATGAACGAAAATATATGAAAATCTGCAATCTGATCTTTAGTCAGCAATCTTATATCATTGGATTGCAGATATTTTCGCAAAAATTGGCTCTTTTCAACACAAAAAATAAAAAAAAAGTTGTAAAAATGGTAAATCGGTGAGGGTGCAGCTTTTAAGATGCCACTTTACACTTTTTCACGAAAAAGGGTTTGAGCCCTTGTTCGACTGGGAAATTAACATGTACTTGTTATGTTTGTATGTTTAAATTACTTTTTGGTCATGTCAATATGTGTTGTGCATAAAGCTCTTGGATGCAGAGCGGGATGTGTTTCCTCGCATAAATAATAAAACATATTTGAGGCGATTTAATCAACGTTTGTATCGTAATATTGACTTTTCGGTTAAATACTTCTGTGTATAACAGTCTCTTTTCACAAAGAGATACCTGAAAATGTCATTTCAAACACAGTTTACAAGCAAATATTTATATCTAATTTGTATTACTGAGATCATGCATAGTATATTTTATATACGATATGATGAAAATTAGCTCCTACGGTACACATATTCAATGATTTAGTTAATCGACTTTTTGTGTAATATATACGTATATATGTTTTGTTCAATGAGTTTAAATTGTAAGTTATTACTTTCCTTTTCCAGCTCTTAATTGGTTTGTAAAAATAAGATTTTTGTCATTCTCATTTGTTATGCATTTATGCTTAAAGTTGTTATTAATATTAAATTTTAGAATATAGTTTTGTGTTTCGTGTTCACATCAATGTATAAGACCTCTATTTGCAACAGTTTTGTTATTTTTTTATTTTTTTTTTAAGTTCTATTCAATGGCTTTTGGTATTTAATAGTTTAAACGAACACGTAAACCAACTCACTGTTACTAAAAATAGAAAAACGGTTGAAACTAAATAACTTTAGTTAGGGATAACATATCTTGACTAAACTTGGTGTACAGGAAGAGTTTATAGATACCTTTCATGGGATTGAGTTTGGGGTCCCTAGGGTCAAGGTCAAGGTCACTGTTACTAAGAATAGAAAAACGGTTGAAACTGAATAACTTTAGTTAGGGTTGACATATCTATAGGAAGAGTTAATGGATTCCTTTCATGTGGTTGCATTTGGGGTCCCTAGGGTCAAGGTCATTGTTACTAAAAATAGAAAACAGTTGAAACTGAATAATTTTAGTCAGGGTCTACATACCTTGACCAAACAAGGTATAAAGGAAGAGTTTATGGATACCTTTCATGGGATTGCGTTTGGGGCCCCTAGATTCAAGGTCAAGGTCACTGTTACTAAAAATAGAAAAATGGTTGAAACTGAATAACTTAAGTTAGGGTTGACATATCCTGACACAACTTGGTATAAAGGAAGAGTTTATGGATACCTTTCAATGGATTACATTTGTGGTCCATAGGGTCAAGGTCACTGTTACCAAAAATAGAAAAACAGACACAGGCTGAAGTTCTTCAATCATTAAAATACCTGGTTTCGTCGCATTGTGCCGTTTCTTGTTTACAATAAAGTATAGTTGAGTTGAGTATAAGATTACATCAAGGCAAACATTCTGATCACGTTTCATGAAATTTGTCCAGATATATGCAAAAAATATAGCCTCAAGAGTGTCCATAAGGTTTTTTTAAGATTTAACTCGGTGACCTCATTGTTGACCCCACATGACTTACTAGTTTCAAACTATTCCAAGATTTCATCGAGGCATTCTGATTAAGTTTCATGGAAAATAAACAGATATATTGCCTCTCGAGTGTTCCAAAGATTTCTGTAAGATATGACATAGTGACCTAGTTTTTGACCCATTAACCCACTTAAAACGCAGTCGAAATTCAAGCTAAGAGAATATTCTGACCATGTTTGAACTTAAACAGGCCAATCACCACCAGAAAATAGTTTCGGACAAGATTTTTGAAGGAATTGACTTAGTGACCTAATTTCTTATCACATGTGACCCAATTTAAAACATGTCCAAGAGTTCATCAAGAAAAACATTCTGATCAAGTTACATGAATATAAGACCATATATATTGTCTCTAATGTGTTTCAAAAACATTCCGAAAAATTGACTTAGTGACCTTATTTTTGACCCCATATGCCCCACTTTTACAAGCGGTTCATATTTCATCAAGGGGTACATCATGACCAAGTTTGAACATAGTTCGACCAAACATTTCCATTCCGGAGTACATTTTTCTAAGATTTGACCTTGTGACCTAATTTTCAATCATATGTGACCCAGTTTTAAATAAGTCCCAAGATTTCATCAAGGAAAACATTCTGATTAAGTTTTATGAATATTTGACCATGTATAATGCCTCTAGTATGTTCTAAAGATTTTTCTAAGATTTGACCTACTGACCTAGTTTTTGACCCCATGTGACCCACTTTTTTAAGTGGTCCATATTTCATCAAGGTTTTCATCATGACCAATTTTGAATATAACTTGACCAATCATTACCATGACAACTGTCATGTGATTACCATATCAGGACAAGATTATTCTAAGATTTGACCGAGTGACCTCATTTTTAATCATATGTGGCCCAGTTTTAAATAATTCTAAGAGATTATCAAGGAAAAAATTCTGATTAATGTTTATGAATATTTGACCCTGTATAGTGCCTCTAGTATATTCCAAAGATTTTATCATCTGTGAGACAGCCCCTTTAAGGGGTACATCATGACCAATTTGATCATAAATTGACCAATCATTACCATGATATGGTTCTGGACAAGATTGTTTTAAGATTTGACTTAGTGACCTAATTTTCGATCATATGTGACCCAATTTTATTTACGACCAAGAGTTCATGAAGGAAAACATTCTGATAAAGTTTTCATGAATATATGACCATGTATAATGCCTCAAGTATGTTCCAAAGATTTTTTTTCTTAGATTTTACCTAGTTGTTGACCCCATGTGACCCACTTTTAAAAGTGGTCGAGATATAACCAAGTTTGAATTTTTTGATCAATGCCTACCAAGATATGGTACCGGACGGACGGACGGAATGACGGACGGACAACGCCAAAACAATAACCCCCTCCCAAAATCTTCGATTCGGCGGGGGATAATAAACAGAAATGTTCCTTAGGTGATCCCTCATGGAAGTCCACTAAAAAATTAAAACACAATCTCTGATTTTCTAAAGAAAAATAATGTCATGAACATTATAATAATGACGTCATCTAACCGGAGTTACGTCACCGGTTAAAATAAATTAAATATCATCTCAATATTCATTCCACTTCGATAAAACGATCGACTGAAATAATTTGTTTTCAATTTCTCGGGAACTTCGTTTTTGCAATGCATGTAGCCCATTGCATTGACAGTTTGCTGCATTCGGCTCATCTTCAGCGCAGGTGAAACAGATTTGGTTATTTATCACCGCAAACAATGCATGTGATACGAGGAATCTTTACACTAGTGTCGTACAGTAATCGACTGGTCCATAAAATATATTGATATGCTCGTCATAGGCTCTCTTTCAAACTCATTTCCTGAACTAGTTGAACGTGGTTGTGTTTATGTAACGACTCGTGGCAGACTGTATAATAACGCAAACAACTCGGGCTTAAGGAGCTCATGAGTTGTATCCTATTTCGACAAGTGTAAAGCGTTCGCTCCGTGGTTGTCAATCACATTCGATATTTAAGAAAGAAAATCCGGCCTTGTATGCGTCATAGTCTGCAATGGAAGCGAACAATCTAACAAAAGCAACACGATCAGAAATGGCGAAGGTAAGATAAGTTATCATTCATAAACATGTATTCAAATGAAAACCTTTCACTTCTATCCTTTGTCTTCATAGGCTATGAGCGCTACATTCGGTGATCACGCATTCTTTTGAGTAAATTCATGTTCAGACGAATGCATCATCAACGGATTACCTCCGATAAGTTCCTTAGAATGATTTGTAATGATGAAAGTGTTGTGTCTGTAATGACTGTTCCAAAAGTAGGTAACTACATGTAGGTTAAAAGATGGGTAATCTTTGTTAACACGCCAAAGACCACATTTCTACCCAAACTGTATATATCGGATAAGAGTATTCGTTTATCAAGTTTTAGACCATGCTTGTTTGGTTATAAACAAGTCGGAGGTTAAAAGGGGGATAAGACAAAAATACAAAAAAAATGCGTCACTTAGATCAACGTGTGCAAAAGTTTTATTAATTAACTTCCCGATGGCACATTGTCTTCATCGTTACTAACTTGGTCAGATTCTTATAGGTACGCGTATTTCATATTCAGTACTTCCTTGTTAAATGATCGAGTGTAACTATTAGGTGACCTAGTTTCTAAAAACAAGTATGTTTTTCCTATATACTTAGGATATATGGAATTCGCTTCGCGCCGCCTTTGTGAATAATACATTGGTTATCTACCAAAAAGCAAATTTGATAGTTTATATCACGGGAAATACCGAAATTTACAGCCAGGAATCATCGACATATATCGAATGCGTCTGCAATCTATCAATCAAGCAAGAGTAGCATCATCAGAAATGGCCAAGGTAGTCAGGGACAAGAAGCCTAATACAGTTCACTTCTAACCGATGTCTTCATAATCTATTGCATTGTAGTAACATTCATATTGCAATTCCCTCGATGAACGGAAGTAAGTCACTAGGTTCAAAGAGAGGAAATCCGTGTTAACACACCAAATACCACATTTCTACCCAATCTGTAGATATCTGATCAGTGTTCATATTTAGGCCATACTTGTTTATGAAAATGTAGGAGGTTATAAAGAAAACCACCAGCTTAAGTGTTCAGAACGACATGTTTGCACTCTAAACGCCACACTTAATACATCCAATCGTCATGAAACTTGGTCAGTAGATTAGACCACTTCCTGGTCAAGTTCGATACTCTTATCCAATATAAATGTAGGTCACTGTGTTAAAGATTCTATAATCCTTGTCAACACGAGGCCATAGTTGTTACCTTAATGCTTTGAATTTGGATAATTATATGCATCCAAAAACAATTAAAACTAAAGTGATAAGCCTAGTAGTCGAGAATTAACGCTGTATAGCGAAACAAGACAATGACCAAATCGATAATGAACAAGAAACACAAACATATAAATCACACATTCACGAA